>NC_086000.1:37015886-37098693 GCF_030014385.1 Trichomycterus rosablanca | reverse complement strand
ACAGCCCTAATACGAGACCCACAGCGGATCATCCGTCTCCATCCTGCCCTGTTCTGAACATCCTCCCTCACTACATCCATAAACCTCCTCTTTGGCCTGGTGGCTCCATCCTCAGCACCGTTCTCTTTATAGAACTCTGGCATCGCTAAATTTGTCTGATCTCGTCCATCCTCATCACTCCCAATCCGAATCGCAGCATCTTCGTCTCTACTACACAGCATCTGATGCTCTTATGGTGTTTATGGAATTTTATCCATTTTGCTCTGTTACAGCATCCGATCTTCTAACAGAGCCTTCATTTATTATTAAACATTTATACACTCAGTCAGGTTTGGTTTCTGGGTAGACAATTATGAACGAAGCTTCTCAATATCTCAGAAAGAAAACAACAAATCCTCCTTCCATATGACATCAATAATCAGACAGGAAGCACAGTGTCCAAACTAACAATATAACAGAATAGAAATCACAAAGTCACATGTAAAGTGGAATTACAGATGAATAAATAAAAGCACTTAATTTGGAGGAGAGAAAACACTTCATATTACTGTTCACAGTTCTGAAATGGGATGATCAACAAGCTCTTGGTCCAGTGTCCACATACTTTTGACAATATAGTGTAAATGAAAGCTAATCTGGAGCAAACAGACTTAACAGCATCGATGCACGCTGTTACACTTTACATTTATCCCGTTTTTTTTTTTATAAACTAGAGTTAAAATTGGGCCAGTTTTGATTTCTGTTTCCCCAAAGAAAGTCTTGTTCATTTAAACATTATAGATTTCTAATTTAAATAAATATTAATTGGATTATTGGCTCTTTTTAATAATAAAAATTACTATAATACACTTTTAAAGTCATAACGTGGCACAGCTGCTGTAGGTGCCACACAGCACCAAGGTTTTCTTGGGTTCAATTCTTGCCTCCGGTCACTGTCTGTATAAAGTTTAGCATGTTCTCACTGTGAACACATGTTTTATGGTAAAGTGAATTCTAAATTGCCCCTGGATGTGAGGGTATGAGCTAGTTTTGAGCCCGTTTTGCCCTGCACCGGACTGGCACCATGTCCAGGGTGTAGTCCCGTCCCGTACGTAATCCGTTCAGACTCTGAGCAGAAGTAACAGATGATGAAGAACATTTTACAGCTTCAGTGTGACGCGTTATTCTAAATTTGGCGGCATGTGCCACTGTGACACAGACTTTCTTAATCTGGATGCCAAATGGCAAAATCCCCACCGTTAAGTGTGTGTGTGTGTGTGTGTGTGTGTGTGTGTGTGTGTGTGTGTTGGGGCATTCCAGCCCTCAAAAATAAGGGAGGGGGGTGCACTCTAAATTTAGCTCTTCGACTGCCAAACTTTGAAAGCAGCATTCAATCCTAATGAGGCTGCGTTTAAGACCACGCTGTTACCCAATAAGGGGAGAGAGAGCGAGAGAAGGAGCGAGAGGACGAGCGAGAGTAAGAGAGAGGGTGATCGTACATTCTTAAACAGCCATGTGTCAAAGAAAAACACAGAGAGCGTCTGTTCCTCTGAAGGACGCATGTATGTGTAAACTCATAATCATGGGGCGTGTCTCAGTGCGTTTGCACTTCGGTTCCAGAACTGGGTCCATGACCATGTGTGAAAACGAGCCGTGGTTCGGTCCTGGGTCTGTCTGTCTGTCTGCCTGTCTATCTATCTATCTGTCTGTCTGTCTGTCTATTTATTTGTCTGTCTGTCTATCTATATATCTGTCTATCATTTATTTGTCTGTGTCTATCTGTCTGTCTATCTATATATATATTATTTATTTGTATGTCTGTCTATCTGTGTATTTGTGTCTGTCTATCTGTTTACTTATTTATTTGTCTGTCTCTGTCTATGTATGTCTGTCTGTCTATGATTTATTTGTATGTCTGTCTATCTATCTATCATTTATTGGTGTGTCTGTCTGTCTATATATCTGCCTGTCTATCTATCAGTCTGTCTTGCTGTCGGTCTGTCTATTCATTTGTCTGTCTGTCTATCTATCTATATATCTGTCTGTCTGTCTATCATTTATTTGTCTGTCTATCTGTCTGCATATCTATCTATATATATATATTATTTATTTGTATGTCTGTCTATCTGTGTATTTGTCTGTCTGTCTATCTGTTTACTTATTTATTTGTCTGTCTCTGTCTATGTATGTCTGTCTATCATTTATTTGTATGTCTGTCTGTCTATTTACTTATTTGTCTGTCTGTCTACCTATTTGTCTGTCTGTATCATTTATTGGTGTGTCTGTCTGTTTGTCTGTCTATATATCTGCCTGTCTATCTATCTGTCTGTCTTGCTGTCGGTCTGTCTATTTGTATGTCTGTCTATCTATCTATATATCTGTCTATCTGTCTGTCTATCATTTATTTGTCTGTCTATCTGTCTGTCTATCTATATATATATTATTTATTTGTATGTCTGTCTATCTGTGTATTTGTCTGTCTGTCTATTTACTTATTTATTTGTCTGTCTCTGTCTATGTATGTCTGTCTATCATTTATGTGTCTGTCTGTCTATCTATCTGTCTGTCTATCTATTTACTTATTTGTCTGTCTATCTATCTATCTATCATTTATTTGTATGTCTGTCTGTCTGTCTATCTATGTATTTGTCTGTCTGTCTATCATTTATTTGTCTGTCTGTTTATCTATCTGTCTGTCTATTTGTCTATCTATTTATCTATCAATCATTTATCTGTCTGTCTGTCTGTCTGTCTGTCTGTCTGTCTATCTATCTGTATGTCTGTATATCTATCTATCCATCAATGCCGTGTTTACTCGTGAGTTACAATCACGGCAGGAAAGGTTTATGTGGGTGCTTTGCTTTGTATCCGTTAGGTATTCTCTGATATTATATGAGTATAATGATGGGTAATTGGCAGGATTGGCATTGCGGGGCATCCTCCCCCTTTATCAGGTAGGAATGTGTAAGTCTGGTGTGGTTTGGTCCTGGGTACCGATCTTAAGCCAGGCTGAAAACAAGAGGATGCGCATTAGTCTGTGAGGTGTGACCCTGTATTTACACCGACAGTCAGGACGGCAAACCGAGTGTGTACAACAACACCACAGCTTTAACCTGATCAGGGCTGTGGTGGGTCCGGTTCCACCAGAAAACACCTGGGTCGAGGCAGGAATTCCCCAGCAGGACATTTCAAATAACACCAAATTCCAGAAGCTTCACAGCTCATGTTTATAGAATTGTGCTGATGCTGCTCTAGCATCTCTGCTTCGCATTCAAAATTTGAGGTCTGCTTGTTCACAACCCAGAACATTTAGGACAATTCAGCCTAACAGACACGCTGAGCTGCTCCTACGTGCGACCTTATAAGGAAAGACTGGACAAACAGAGGCAGAGTTTCATATTTATAATTTACTTTAATGCAGGAATTTATAGTAGCTTATTTTAATATACACCGACCAGCCATAACATTAAAACCACCTCCATGTTTCTACACTCACTGTCCATTTTATCAGCTCCACTTACCATATAGAAGCACTTTGTAGTTCTACAATTACTGACTGTAGTCCATCTGTTTCTCTGCATGCTTTGTTACCTCACTTTCATGCTGTTCTTCAATAATCAGGACCACCACAGGACCCCCACAGAGCAGGTATTATTTAGGTGGTGAATCAGTTTTTAAACACCTCACTGTCACTGCTGGACTGAGAATAGTCCACCAACCAAAAAACATCCACCCAACAGCGCCCCGTGGGCAGCGTCCTGTGACCACTGATGAAGGTCTAGAAGACGAGCGACTCAAACAGCAGCAATAGATGAGCGATCGTCTCTGACTTTACATCTACAAGGTGGACCGACTAGGTAGGAGCGTCTAATAGAGTGGACAGTGAGTGGACACGGTGTTTAAAAACTCCAGCAGCGCTGCTGTGTCTGATCCACTCGTACCAGCACAACACACGCTAACACACCACCACCATGTCAGTGTCACTGCAGTGCTGAGAATCATCCACCACCTAAATAATACCTGCTCTGTGGGGGTCCTGTGGGGGTCCTGACCATTGAAGAACGACTTGGACTACAGTCAGGATTCCTCCGTCGTGTCCAGCTCACACACACGTGACCTTTCCTGCACCAGAACATCTGCTACAGTGAAGAACCAGCTGAACAAACACGCTCATGTTGATAAAATCAACACAAACCAGTTGAAGACGCGAGAGAGGCGATGAGAGGACCAACCTGAAGTCTTAGGGCGCGTTCACATGAGAAGCGGCAAAACTGACCTTTCCAAAGCTCCTCCAATGAGACAAACTGTTTGGTATGAGGCGGTAAAAGCGACTCGAGCCGTACGAACTAAACTTAGCGTGACTTATTGTAGTAAAACGGCGAATGAGGAATGTGATTAGTGGAGGAACTTATGAGCAGTAATAATGAAGAGAAGTTTAGTGCTCCTGTCTCCTTCTTTTACTACATTAAACCACGTTAAGCTTTATTTAGACTCTGGGAGAAGCTGATTCTGATTCTCACCGTTTCTCAGACGCTGGAGCTGTAACACAAGTTTAAAAGTGAAACAGGGAGGAGAATCAAAAAGGTGTGCTTAGTAATGCATCCCATCCAAAGCCTGAGGTCGGGGCGTCGAGCGAATGTTGATATTGTACAAAACTCTTGGGTAAATAAAACAGAGCTGAAGAGCAACACGAGGATTAGAAGGAGCGACTCTGTGGGTTTTTATATCAGTCCTACAGGTACAGTCAGTGCTGGAACAACGTCCAAAAAAAAAAAGGCACATACCCCACAGGCTCACTGTTTGAAGCTGCATCAATGCCAGAGAGTTACAAATCAGAGAGAGCTGAGAGTCGATCTGCCCTGCTCTTTAGGAGGGAAGAGGGGTATCACTGATTACCCATCAATCTGTCATGCCAGCTGATCTCAACCAACACGAGGCTGCACTACTAACTAAGAGAAGACACTCACTAGTCCTAACCTTTCCATCTTGGTGTTTGTTACGTGACGGGGAGACTCAGAAATATGTCGCAGCTGAATAAACACGGTGAACGTGCCAGTAAATAAAACATAATAAACAATAAATTTTTTCCTAGTACTATTTTTTCGTGCTCCGGTGGCGTAGCGGTCCATTACACAAGCCCAGCACTGCCGAGATTTTCAGCATTTAGCAGACGCTTTTATCCAAAGCGACTTACACAATGAGCAATTGAGGGTTAAGGGCCTTGCTCAGGGACCCAACAGCGGCAACTTGGTGGTGGCGGGGCTTGAACCGACCCTAACCACTGAGCCATCACTGGCCTTGAATCTCAACGTTGCTATCAGCCAGCTAGGTGTCTACACGGTCATGACTGGCAATTAGGGATGCATCAATACCATTTTTTCCCAACCGAGTACAAGTACATGTATTTGTGTACTTGCCGATACCGATACCAATACCTATTGGATCAAGCGCTTTGATCGCCGAGTCGCTCCCGAGCCGGCAAATCTAGCGCCGACCAGCCGCCGAGCGCAAATCAGGGCAAAAATCGTGTAGTGTGAACCGGGCGTAACGCAGCGACGTGCACTAGGCACACGGTATCGGATGTTTAGTATCGGAGCCTCGTTTGCGAGTACGAGTACGAGTTAATGAGCGCGGTATCGGGCAAATACCCGACACCAGTATCGGTACTCATGCATCTCTAGTGGCAAAGTCTGGTTGGGTGGTGGTCGAAGCCCTGCTATAGATTTGCACCCCGTCCAGGGTATTCCTGCCTTGCACCCAACGTTTCCTGGCCGCGACCTTGACCAGGATAAACAGGTCGATAAGAATGACATTAAAATAACGAATGAATTTTTTTTTAATAACGTGGATATATCGAAATATTGATAATTCTTTGATCATTACCACACGTCTACTCATTTTAATCATGTTTACTCTTTTACCTCGGCCTTCTTTCTCCTCTTGATCTTATCTGCCCGACATCACACCCATGAATCAAACTCATTCAGTCTCACGGTCTGTCTCGGCCCTCTGTCACTCTCTCATTATCTCTCTGCCCTCCCTGTCTCGGCCCCCTTCTTTCTCTGGATTTAGATTTGACTCATTTCCTGTCGCTGGGCGCAGAAGAAACGCCTCAGTAATGGTAACGAGATGGAGAACTTGCACAGAAAATGATAGCTAACTTATTTTAACCAATACCAAAAGAACGGCAAAGACAAACACTTGTGCACCTCTTCCCTCTGCACACACCATCAAACTGATACTGAAGTTCTAACTAACACGACTAACAAAATTTACCTGTAGAATAACAGCAGATGTAACAAACCACCACGAGACATTTCTGTTTGTCCCATCATGACTCAGACGTGAGCGATAAAAGCCAGACAGAATCTAAATAAAGAAACCGAGAGGACGGAGGAGGACGAGCCGAGAGACGCAGCGTCACGGGGAACTGAGATCTACAAGAACAAAAGTGAGGAAAGAAATGAGCAAGTGTCCTTCAGGACAGATAGTACGGCAGATATTCATCAGTGTTCTAGTAAGTATAATTAGAATAGAAGTTAAATATCAGGGGCGGCACGGTGGCTCTGTGTGTAGCGCGGTCTCCTCACAGGTTCGATTCCCAGGTGGTGTGGTCCGGGTCCTTTCTGTGTGGAGTTTACATGTTCTCCACTAAAAACGTGCAAGTGAGGTGAACTGGAGATACAAAATCGTCCATGACTGTGACCAATGTGTGTAAAACATGATGTTAAAATCCTAATAAATAAATAAAAGTTAAAATTGAGTCGTTCTTTTAATATCAGACATCAGAGCTCAAATTATGGATGATACCTGATACTACCACGATCATCTACCTACACGCTCTTGCTGGCAACTTTATACATTTACATTTGCACCGTTTAGCAGACGCTTTTCATCCAAAGCGACGGACAGTGATGACTGAACACAGTTTTTGAGCAATTGAGGGTTAAGGGCCTTGCTCAGGGGCCCAACAGTGACAACTTGATGATGGGGCTTGAACGGTCGACCTCATGGGACCTTACTAGTCCATCACCTTAACCACTGAGCTACCACTGTCCTCAACTTTGCCACTGTACATTCGTTGCATTTAGCAGACGCTTTATGACTGAATACAGTTTTTGAGCAATTGGGGGTTAAGGGCCTTTGCTCAGGGGCCCAACAGTGGCAGCTTGATGATGGTGGGGCTTGAACCTTATGATTACTAGTCAAGAACTTTGACAACTGAGCTACCGCAGTCCTCATTTAAATTTACATTCGCAGCACTTAGCAGACACGTTTATCCAAAGCGACTGACAGTTATGACTGAATACAGTTTTGAGCAATTGGGGGTCAAGTTGCAACCTGGAATTGGTGGGGCTTGAACCAACAACCTTCTGATTACTTTTTCAGTACCTTAACCACTAAGCTACCGCTAGCTCTTTATAGATTATTAAATATATAGACGTAAATGGAATCAAGTGTCCTAGAGTCAAAACTATGACAGTGTACAGTCTAAGCAATTGAGGGTTAAGGGCCTTGCTCAAGGGCCCAACAGCAGCAACCTCCAATCTAAAACCACTGCAGAGTTTCAGGTTCAGCAACAGATTTCAGATTTCTATCTAACCCATCGAGTCCTGGTTAAAGAAGTGCAATAAAAGTCTCATAATGTCATTTACTGCAATACTGAGATCATATGATCATATCACTTGGCCCTGCACCCACCCACTGAGAGTTCTAGCTGGTCTCACGCGTAAACCATCCTGTTACCACAACACCCCCATTACACGGGACAATTATTAACACCGCCGTGCCTCTCGAGGCATTCACGAGAGCAGCGTTGAGGAAAAACTGCCTCCTCAGCTGCTCCTCTGCTGAGCCATCACACCTCCTCCGCGTGAATAAAGAAAGAACCCGGCGCCCTGAGGAGGAACCTGGTGCAGGTTTATAATGCCGAGGACGTAAAACGGCACCGTCAAATCCAGACACTTCACGCTGAAGTTGAACTAAAGAGCCGAGAACACAGCAGACCGGTGTAACGTAACGACCAGAACTGTCTGTGTGCTAAAGCGGCGGGTCCAAGAGGACGCAGGGCTGAGCCAGCACTATCCTGAACTTTGTCTCCTGCAGCGTTAAAACACAAACACTCCCAATGTAATAAGAGCGGATTTAACCACTGAGATACTGCAGAACCCATAAAAACAAACACACACACAGAGAGAGAGAGAGAGAGAGAGAGAGAGAGAGAGAGAGAGAGAGAGAGAGAGAGAGAGAGAGAGCGTCGTGTGTTGTGTTGAGGAGACGTGTGGAGCAAAACAGAAAGATTCTAAAGTTAAACTGCAGTAAACACACATTCTACAAAATAATTAAAACCAGTAACAAACCATTCTGGTGGCATCAAACACTGCATGTAATATCATAATGTCACTCACTTTATCAGGCTAAAACATGAGCTGGATGACTGTGTCTCAAATTGCACAATATTTACTACACTGTGCGGTCAAAATAGTATCACACTGATATAGAAAACAATTAGTAAATAAGATGATATTTGAAATACAGAAGTTCTCCTCTGCTTGATGTACAGGGTGATACCCAAATGTTTTATGCTGAATTAATGCACACAGTTCTGCACACCCAAAGACTCTATTTTATAAAACAAAAGCACAACTTTTAAAATCTTATTTGGTGTGAATAGACATCTGGCTTCATTGATAGTTTAAACACACTGTGATCCTGTACTAGTTAGTCATTCTTGTACTATCAGACATCAGAGCTCAAATTATGGATGATACCTGATACTACCACAATCATCTACCTGCACGCTCGTGCTGGCAACTTTATACATTTACATTCGCACCAGTTAGCAGACGCTTTTCATCCAAAGCGACTTACAATTATGACTGAATACAACTTTTTAAGGGCCTTGCTCAGGGGCCCAACAGTGACAACTTGATGATGGGGCTTGAACTGTCAACCTCATGGGACCTTACTAGTCCATCGCCTTAACCACTGAGCTACCACTGTCCTCAACTTTGCCATTTAAGTTTACATTTGCACCAGTTAGAAGACGCTTTTATCCCCAAAGCGACTGACAGTTATGACTGAATGCGGTGTTTGAGCAATCGAGGGTTAAGGGTCTTGCTCAGGGGTCCAACAGCAGCAACCCAGCAGTGGTGAAGTTTGAACCAGTGACCTTCTGATTGCTAGTTCAGCACCTTAACCACTGAGCTACCGTTGTCCTCAACTTTGCCAATTAAATTTACATTTGTTGCATTTAGCAGACACGTCCATCCAAAGCGACTTACAGTTATGACTGAATAAAATTTTTGAGCAATTGGGGGTTAAGGGCCTTGCTCAGGGGCCCAACAGTGGCAACTTTATAATGGTGGGGCTTGAACCGCCACCCTTATGGGACCTTACTAGTCCATCAACTTAACCTCTGAGCTACTGTTACAGTATACTAGTTAATTATATATAATAATTATAATCATATCAGACACTTTTATCATAAGGCCGTATAATATGAATCTGTTTGTACTGGTTCGCTTGATCACAGTAACACACGAGCAGATTAAACGGTTCTTGGTCATTGGTGTGGCGTGCTGCAGCCTAGCTAATAAAAGGTTGCTAGTATAGCAGGTGTAGCGTTTACAGCTAAGCAGACAGATCAGAAATAGATGTAGAACGTTGATTAATCCAGTGCAGCACTACAGTCTCACAGTATTTTCCAAAGCATAGGTAGGAAGCATTTCAAAGCTAAGTTTTTGCTCCAGTTGCTGCTTATTTGGTAGCCAAAAACACGTGAATCTACATTCTGGTGCAGTGCAGCGTTACTTATACAAAAAAAGGGGGTCAGGTGTCCGTCCGGTCTACTCCGTGAGAAAAAGGAAGCTTCAAAGAAGAAGAGGAAGACGAAATATGTTCAGTCTAAAAACAGACACTGAGGTTGTGAGAGCAGAAAGGAGGGATGAGGTCATGACTAAGATATACAGCTGCAATCGGCACGAGCAGAACAGCTGGGAAAGATACCGAGGAACCAAACCAGCGACAAAAACCGTAAAAAAAAAACAATTAAATGAAATAACATGGGGTGATCATAATTAAAATAATCACATCTAGCCAGCCAAAAGTGCGTGTACATAAAGTTTGCTGCTGAAAAACTCTCAGAATCTCACAGTCAACCAGAAAGCTTAAAACCTGAGCAAAATGTTGTAGCTTTATCGTTCAAACTAGCCAACTTCTCATGATTAAAGACGATCAGTGAGAACTGGCTACGAATCAAATTGCCGGATTTACATCACAATAACTGGGCGGCACGGTGGCTAAGTGGGTAGCGCTGTCGCCTCACGACAACAAGGTCCTGGGTTCGATCCCCAGGTGGGGTGGTCCGGGTCCTTTCTGTGTGGAGTTCGCATGGGCTTAATCCGGGAGCTCTGGTTTCCTCCCACAGTCCAAAGACGTGCAAGTGAGGTAAATTGGAGACACTAAATTGACCACGATTGCGTTCGATATAACCTTGTGAACTGATCAACCTTGTGTAACGAGTAACTACCGTTCCTGTCATGAATGTGACCAAAGTGTAAAACATGACGTTAAAATCCTAATAAATAAATAAATATATCACAATAACTAACCGTGACCATGAATCCACATCACAAATATAATTAAAACACTTCCAGCCCTGGTCAAGCAGCTCATAAATGTAAACAGGGTGGTTTGCTGTGGCACAGGGGCTCGATATAATAACGTGACGAGTGTCCTCGGGAGCCGGCCACGTCGCCCTTTGCCCTCATCTATGTCAACAAACATCTAGTGTCTCCAAAGTAGCACAAGCTAATTATTTTACCCTCCCGTTATGTTCGTTTCTCGTCAATTTGACACAGGGAATGTTTAATTATCAAATCCCAATAATCATTGTTTATATCTCATTATTAACTCCTTCTGCTTGGCTTAATAAGTTAAATCAATGAAGTTTCATAGCGAAAAATACTTTTAGCTATATCTTTTAAGATTTTGAAACATTAAGACGGGTCAGTTTGACCCGTAAACATAACAGGAGGGTTAAGTAAGTTGGAATGCTACTGACCTCTCATTCATACCACAGCTTGACGCCAAGCTGACTGAGCAGACACTTCATTTTCTTATTCAGCTTAGTGTGAATGAATGAACTCATATTGAGACCCCTGATGTTAAGGTGATCGTGTGATAATTAATCAGTCCCAACGTGAACTAGCAAGATCGCTGCATATTTCCTCACTATAAATGTCTGCAATCCATCCAGAATGCTTTTAGTAGTCCTCGGGGTATGACGGTACATTCTGTATACCATCTTTGATTCCTCATACGGTATGGATTTTTCATGTTCCGCCATACCGTAACGTAGTTAATACATACAGCAGCTGTAGCTTCAGAAGGCAGCAGATCATATCATATTGTTCGATGTGTAGATTAGATACAGCTCACGAGTTAGCCAGGTAGCATTAGCATGACGGTGTTAACAGATGAGAGAGGTTTCCTCGATGTGGCGAGAAAGAAATAAACAAAAACAGAAAACAGATGGAGGATGAAGAGAGGGAGACCAAATATGCACCGGAAGAACCTGCCAAAGAAATGAGGCGTGTCGGCAGTCTAGAACAGATTAAAACACTTCACGCTGCACGGTTTCTCGAGCCGCGGCTGTTACAAACGACGACATTACGAACGCAGTAACGATCCACATATACAAGGACACGATTCCTCTACAGAGAGTCGAGAGAGAAGCTTTCAGAGCGATAATTAAAACTCTGGATTCCAGGTTTGTCTTACGGGGTGAAAATACTTCAGGTCAGTCACTAAACCAGCGTTATAAGTGACCTGGAAGCGGAAAGATTTAAAGTCGTCCACTTTTCTACAACAGACCTGTGATCAATTTGTACAGTGGAGTTTGTAAGCGTGGTTTTATTTGTTAAAGGGAGAGTTAAGGGTAATCAAATCAAATCAAGGTTTATTTGTCACATACACAGTACAACTGGCAGTGAAATGCTTTAGTGACTGCTTGGCCACAGTAGTTACAAAATAGACAAAAATAGACAAAAATATATATTTATACAAAAAATTGAAATGTTTTTTTAAAATCTAAAAGTGTAGAAAAATACCAAAAAAATTAAAATTGAATTTTAAATCTGAAACTTAAATATAATTTAAAAATAGAAGCAATTTAAAGTGAACCAAGTGTGCGAAAGTGACAACAGTTGTGCAAGAACTGAACATAATTCTGAATCTACGTATATTGTGCAACATAATGCGATAAGGGTGTGAATATTGTACACAAACACAAATCTATATACATATACACACACACACATATATATATATTTGTGTAAATCAGTCCTGATTGCTGTTGAGGACCCGAATAGCTTGTGGGAAAAAGCTCATCCTCTAAGCCTCCGTTTTGGCTTTTAAGGCACGAAAACGCTTCCCAGAACATAACAAAGAAAACAGTCCATTACTGGGATGACTGGGGTCCTTTACTATCTTCCTGGTCCTTGACCAGCACCGTTTCCTGTATATGGACTGCAGGTCAGGAAGCTCAGTCCGGATGATAATTGACCTTATAGTCCTCAAAACCTTCATTATATAAATGGTGAAATCAACATGTTTTATATCTTATGTACTTATGAGAGTAGAATCAGCCACAGACATATTAAAAAGTCCCAGTCAGACAAAAAAATAAAAATAAACATACTGTGATATACCGTGAAACCGTCAGAATCTTAAAAAAATGCTGCGATACACATTTTTGGTAATACCATCCAGCCCTAGCTTTTACTATTAAGTAGTAAAGAAAAAAGGTCCCGTTTATCAACAAATACACACATAAAACAGGGGAAAAGACATGTCCAAATATGTTTCATTAAAGCAGAGAAAAACTGTTTTGTGGACCACAAACAAAAGCTGAAAAATGACGACTGTCCAACACAACGCATAAAAGAAAATGATCAAGTATACTTCAGTCATTTCCTCAGTTTTAAGTTTTCTGGTTCCTCTCCATTAGGCTTAATAAATAAGAGCTAATAAGAGCAGAACTGAACTGAGAACAGAACTGATCAGCTCCAGTTTCTTAGTCTTAGATAGCTGTCAGCCAGTGGCGATTTCTCTAAGACTGCAAGGGAAGCTCAGCTTCCCCTAAAATGTCAAAAATTAAATGGTCAAATATGTACAGTTGTGTTAACACTTCATCGACTACAAATGCGTTAGAACACGTTCATCTCGTTCATCTCAGCTACTTATCATACTTTCCCGTAGCGTCAATGCATTTGCTCGCCGAAGAAGCTGAGCGTCTCTTCACTTCTATGGGGCTGCATGTTTTTTTTTTTGGTTTTTTTAATTGCTTCGAAACTCGCCGGTCATTGGATAAATGCCGTGATTTTGTCCCGCCCCCGGACGCTGAGCGTCTCTGGGGGGTGAATGGGGCTTCTGCAAGATGATTGGAGGATCAGTCGAAAGGCTGAATCCCGTTTTGATCGACAGCTGTCGCTGGGAGCTTCAGTCCCATCGCGGATTTTGCGAGTGAAGTCGAAAGACAAACTGCTGCAACCCATTTCATGCCATTTTCTTGAAAAGGAACAGAGGGCAGAATTTATGTATAAATAAATTGACAAATTTTACGATGTAAGCCGACAATGAGCTTCCCCTCTTTGAAAGACCAGCAGCCGCCACTGCTGTCAGCAACCCCCTGCAGCTGGACGACATTGATAAATTCTATTTTACTGCCCCATCGAGAGCCACTACTGCAGTTTTCTTAGAACTGTTCCTTTTAATAAAAAAAAAGCACTGCACAAAACAGCATCCACATCAAGCTCAAATACGAGGCTCAAAGACAAAATAAGAACCAAACACTTGGATTATAATGTTAATTAAAGAACCACTAAACCATCCGTTGGTTCTATTTCTAGTTCTAAGAGAAGGAGAACCAGAGTAGAGACTGTTATGGCAGAAACATCTGCTTTAAAAGCAAGAGGGGTCATTCGGTTCTCCGCCCCGTGTTATCGGACGTTTCCAGAGGCAGGGTGTGTGTGGTCACCATGACAACGGGATGCTGGCAGCATGCGAATCTGAAAACGCAGCAGGAACAATGACAGCGGTGACGAGCACGTGCGGCGCGGCGCAGAGAAAAGAAGGCCTCGCCTGTAAACTGTGATCACCGTTCTGGTTCGATTGAAGAAGAAATGTAAACACAGGACGTGTGTCTTCTGTACACAATCACTGAAAGGATGAGGGAGCTACGGTGTGATCGACAGGGCGTGGCGCGCATTTCACAATTCAGCAACGATTCACAAATGGACGTTAGCACTCGATATCACAGGCAAGTGTTTCTCCATGTAGCTCGAACAGCTTTGCTCATTTTTCACACGCTAGTAGAAGGTTGTCCATGAAGTGCTGCCTCTTGTGCTCCTTTGTTTGGAAGGACTGGAACAAAGCCAGCAGGAGACCGCAGAACAAAACAGCCTGGCATCTCGCACCCGGACAATCTGCCCGCACGACTCACAATAGACTGAAATAAAAGAGTGAGAAAAGGAGCAGATAGGCTGTGGGTGGCTCCCGAAATTCTCACAGCGATCCTCTCAGACTGAATTAGAGGGAGCACATTAAAGTGTTCGACTGTGAGATGTCCATTCCGGTCAATTTAGAGGTGGGAGAAGTAGCTAAAAGTAACCTTAGTAAAGTAAAAGTACTATCAATAAAAAGAAAAGCAAATATTTAACCAGTTTTAACCAACAGTTTTACCCCACAGCACATCACAGCCGGTTAAAGATTGTACTGGTGACTAATTTTTATCTTGAAGGCAGGCAGAATTAGTGATGCACTGATTTCTCTTCGGGTAACACTGTCGCCTCATAGCAAGAAGGTCCTGGGTTCGATCTGTGCGGGTTCTCCCCGTGTCTGCGTGGGTTTCCTCCGGGAGCTCCGGTTTCCTTCCACAGTCCAGTTAATTGGAGACACTGAATTGCCCTACAGGCGAATGGGTGCGTGTGTGTGTCTGCCCTGCGATGGACTGGCGCCCCCCGTCCAGGGTGTTACTGTGTGCCTTGTGCCCATTGAAAAGCTGGGACAGGCTTGTAGCTTAGTGGTTAAGGTACTGGACTAGTAATCAAAGTCACTGGTTCAAGCCCCACCACTGCCAGGTTGCTACTGTTGGGCCCTTGAGCAACCCTCAATTGCTTGGTTCTATGCCATTGGGCTTAATAAATAAGAGCTAATACGAGCTAATAGCTGACATTAACAGAGAGCAGAACTAATCAGCTCCCGTTTCCTAGTCTTGGATAGCTTTTGGACATATCCAGCGCTCAACCCCCTGCAGCTGGAGGACAGTGATAAATCCTTTTTTACTGCCCCATCAAGAGCCACTACTGCAACTGCTTGCCTGTAATACTGTCACTTCGGATATGAAGCGTCCACTAAATGCGGTAAACGTAAATTTGATACGGACGTCTTCACAGTAACTAAGCTGCATGTTTACGGGACACATATATGTCAAAACGTGTCAAAGGATCAGATTTAAAAGATGTGAAATCTGGTCCCCATGCTGATGAACCAACTGCACTAAAATATTAATATGGTTTTACTAGGACTCTGGATTAACATATTAACATCACCACTGTTTACTAGAAATGATTCATGAAATATAAATGCAAATGCACAGAACTGAAAGTGAAACTAGAGAGAAGGTGGACGGTTAAAACCAAATGCTCTCACTTGATGCAGATCTACTTGCTGGCACTGAGGTGGACGAGCAGCTGAAACGATTCTGGGAAATAACTCCTCGACCTTAGTGCAGAGGGGCAATCCTGAGGAGAGCTTAAATGACTGTAGCACACCCTCAGATTCTCAGCCTGCCTCTGGTAGGACGTACGAGTGCGAGGAAAGAAGGAAAGCACCCGGTGAAACACTGAGAGGGAAATGTCTTTCTCTGTAAGCAGATGCTGAGATTTATTAAAAACTGTGACCCTGGGTGGCACAGCTGTCCAGGGTCTGGAATTAAATGAATGAAAATATTTGCCAAATTGTTGCTTATGATACAGTTCCAAACTCAGACATGGGGGACATACAGTGCCTTGCAAAAGTATTCAGCCCCCTTGAACTTTTCAACCTTTTGCCACATTTCAGGCTTCAAACATAACGATATGAAATTGTAATTTTTTGTGAAGAATCAACAACAAGTGGGACACAATCGTGAAGTGGAACGAAATTTATTGGATATTTTAAACTTTTTTTAGAAATAAAAAACTGAAAAGTGGGGCGTGCAATATTATTCAGCCCCCTTGCGTTAATACTTTGTAGCGCCACCTTTTGCTGCGATTACAGCTGCAAGTCGCTTGGGGTATGTCTCTATCAGTTTTGCACATCGAGAGACAGAAATTTTTGCCCATTCTTCCTTGCAAAACAGCTCGAGCTCAGTGAGGTTGGATGGAGAGCGTTTGTGAACAGCAGTTTTCAGCTCTTTCCACAGATTCTCGATGGGATTCAGGTCTGGACTTTGACTTGGCCATTTTAACACCTGGATAAGTTTATTTGTGAACCATTCCATTGTAGATTTTGCTTTATGTTTTGGATCATTGTCTTGTTGGAAGATAAATCTCCGTCCCAGTCTCAGGTCTTTTGCAGACTGCAACAGGTTTTCTTCCAGAATGGTCCTGTATTTGGCTCCATCCATCTTCCCATCAATTTTAACCATCTTCCCTGTCCCTGCTGAAGAAAAGCAGGCCCAAACCATGATGCTGCCACCACCATGTTTGACAGTGGGGATGGTGTGTTCAGGGTGATGAGCTGTGTTGCTTTTATGCCAAACATAACGTTTTGCGTTGTGGCCAAAAAGTTCGATTTTGGTTTCATCTGACCAGAGCACCTTCTTCCACATGCTTGGTGTGTCTCCCAGGTGACTTTTTATAGATATCTTTGAGAAATGGCTTTCTTCTTGCCACTCTTCCATAAAGGCCAGATTTGTGCAGTGTACAACTGATTGTTGTCCTATGGACAGATTTTCCCACCTCAGCTGTAGATCTCTGCAGTTCATTCAGAGTGATCATGGGCCTCTTGGCTGCATCTCTGATCAGTCTTCTCCTTGTTTGAGCTGAAAGTTTAGAGGGACGGCCGGGTCTTGGTAGATTTGCAGTGGTCTGATACTCCCTTCATTTCAATATGATCGCTTGCACAGTGCTCCTTGAGATGTTTAAAGCTTGGGAAATCTTTTTGTATCCAAATTCGGCTTTAAACTTCTCCACAACAGTATCTCGGACCTGCCTGGTGTGTTTCTTGGTCTTCATGATGCTCTCTGCGCTTTAAACAGAACTCTGAGACTGTCACAGAGCAGGTGCATTTATACGGAGACTTGATTACACACAGGTGGATTCTATTTATCACCATCAGTCATTTAGGTCAACATTGGATCATTCAGAGATCCTCACTGAACTTCTGGAGTGAGTTTGCTGCACTGAAAGTAAAGGGGCTGAATAATATTGCACGCCCCACTTTTCAGGTTTTTATTTCTAAAAAAAGTTTAAAATATCCAATAAATTTCGTTCCACTTCACAATTGTGTCGCACTTGTTATTGATTCTTCACAAAAAATTACTATTTCATATCTTTATGTTTAAAGCCTGAAATGTGGCAAAAGGTTGAAAAGTTCAAGGGGGCTGAATACTTTTGCAAGGCACTGTATACAGATGTACAGTACTATGAAATTCTTTAGCTGGGGTCAGAGCACAGGGTCAGCCATTGTACAGCACCCCTGGAGCAGAGAGGGTTAAGGGCCTTGCTCAAGGGTCCAACAGTGGCTGCACGGCAGAGCTGGGATTCGAACTCTCAACCTTTCACTTGATAGCCCAAAGCTCTACCCACTGGGCTACCACTGTACCACAAACCCCTACTGAACACAGTACTGTCCACTTACCATATACAAGCACTTTGTAGTTCTACAATTACTGACTGTAGTCCATCTGTTTCTCTACATACTTTTTAACCTGCTTTCATCCTGTTCTTCAAAGGTCAGGACCCCCACAGGACCACCACAGAGCAGGTATTATTTAGGTGGTGGATGATTCTCGGCACTGCAGTGACACCGACATGGTGCTGGTATGAGTGGATCAGACACAGCAGCGCTGCTGGAGTTTGTAAACACCGTGTCCACTCGCCGTCCACTCTATTAGACACGCCTACCTAGTAGATGTGAAGTCAGAGACGATCGCTCATCTATTGCTGCCGTTTGAGTCGGTCATCTTCTAGACCTTCATCAGTGGTCACAGTGTGGTCACAGTGGTCTTATTTACTAATACCAGCACAACACACACTAACACACCACCACCATGTCAGTGTCACTGCAGTGCTGAGAATGTTTTGGATAAAGCAGCAACAGGGTGCATTCTGACCACCTTACTTCTGCATCCTACGAAATGAAATGGACTTGATGTATATTATAGCACGAGATATCTCGATCCAGCGATAATGTATTGATTTTAGCACGGATACTGGCCTATAGCACTGGATCAAAATCAGATCTGAGCCGACATCATCTGATCCACTTACGTTTATTACCCGACTATCATTTCTACCCTTTGGTTTATTGCACAACTCGTCTTCTGGTTTTCACCGATATTCAACACTCAGATATTAAAATCAGATCAAAAACGACACAGCCAGGCAATACGAGGTCAAATAAGGCAGCATTAAACCACACTAGATCCAGCTCTAATGCTTCCATGTGTGTTAAATTGTCCAAACTGGATTGAGATTCCTTTCCTTCACCCTTCCATTCCCGCCCCCACTTCCTCTTAGCTGTCCCGCCAGGCAGGCTGCTTCCAGAAAACACAATCCAGGCCCAGATCCAGACACACAAAGAACTACGCGAGACTTCTCGAAGTTTCTGTGTTAAACGTACGTGTAGAAAAACTTTTCCAGACGCATCCGAGTTTAATACCTGCAATTTAGGATAAACCCAAATCCACAAGTACTAGCTCAAAGCTAAACAAGTGACAAGTGGACTGAACCAGGACTGGACGGGAAAATATCCGTCATCCATCGTGCTACAAACTTCAGTCAGAATTTAAGGATCCAATTTGGGAGAGGATGTTTCTTTCTTGTTGATGTTTTCTGTGGACAGGGACAGGTGTTTTTTTCCATTACATATGACGATCTATTCCAGACACATCTTTGTTTTTATTGGGTGTAAACAAGCTATACCCATGTATACGGGCACAGAAAAGTCACTAGTAGACTCTTTTGTAGTCCATGATATTGATTATTAAGGAATTACTGTATATGTTAAGCATCTGCACCACTAAATTAACACTCCATTATGCAGCGTGTCAATTTATTCCACCACGTGGTTTAAAACACACAGAAAAAAAAATCATTCAGTCATGACAAAGTGGTGGGCCAGTTGTAGCCTAGCTGGACTAGTAATCGAAAGGTCGCTGGTTCCAGCCCCACCACTGCCAGGTTGCTGCTGTTGGGCCTTTGAGCAAGGCGCTTAACCCTCAATCGCTTGGACAACATACTGTCACAGTAATGTAAGTCGCTTTAGATAAAAGCCGTTATTCGAAGATGCACTGACCTTCTCACTCAGTACAGATAAGTGTAAGTGCAGATAATGCAGCTTTTCCTTCAACTTTATCATTTATTATTAGTAAAATCAAGATTTTAAAGCCTTTTTGTGTCAGTTTAGACGGTTTAGTGTGAGAATAGCGGTTCAGATCAAGTTGCTTGTGTACATTTTCAACCCTGTAGTTTAAAACACACACAACAACCACATAAAAGAACTGAATTTGCTAAAAGGTTTGTGTCGGTATATAATATAAATCGGTATATGGTATATCGCGATATGATACTTATTTCAAAATCGTGCCACCCTAACAACACCGTTATTTGAAGATGTATTGAGCTTGCTTCTCACTCAGTACAGATAAGTATAAGTGTAAATAAAGCAGCTTTTCCTTCAACTTTATCATTTATTCTGAATAAAATAAACATTTTAAAGCCTTTTCGCGTCAGTTTAGACGGTTCGGTGTGAGAATAGCGGTTCAGACCCAGTGTGCGGCTAAAGTTAACCAGTTTAACCAAACCCACACGGATAAAGGAACCCAGATTCGGATCAAAATGAGCAAAACGAGCTTATTTAAAGATAAAAGCTGTAGTTTGAGACTCACCTTGACGAACAGCTCGATGGTGGGTTGGTTATCGGCCTGTCCGTTCTGAGGTACAGACAGAGACATTCCCGAACTTTCCTCCTCACACTATTTATACCAGAACAACGGCGGCGCGCTCGCGCTAACTTTCCAACGGTCACTTTCCAGCGGAACCGACGGCGAGCAGCTGCTGCGGTTCTCCCTCAGAAAAACACCCCAAATCCCGAATAAAACACGGACTTTCTCTCAGGTTCGGAGTTAATAATCAGTGAAGCATCGCCGGGAGGAGTCGGGTTGGGGTTTCACCGCGGTATGGAGGGTAAGAGGAGGACTGAGGAGGACTGTGGAGGGATGAGGAGAGAAAATAAAGCAACGGGAATATTTAAAGCCGTGACGTCACCAGCAGGGCGCACACAAAGCAGTGGGCGGGGTTTAGGCGGGAACGAGGATGCTGATCCGCCTCTGTGGAAAGCCATAAGGGTCAAGAAGCGGGATTATACCGTTCATTTATTTATTCATTTATTCATTTATTTATTCATTTATTTATTCATTTATTCATTTATTCATTCATTCATTTATTCATTTATTTATTTAATTTTTTAATTATGAATTTATGAATGTATTCATTCATTTATTTATTTATTTATTCATTTATTCATTTATTTATTTATTCATTTATTTATTCATTTATTTATTCATTTATTTATTCATTTATTCATTTATTTATTCATTTATTCATTCATTCATTCATTTATTTATTTAATCATTTATTCATTTATTTATTCATTTATTCATTCATTTATTCATTTATTCATTTATTTATTCATTTATTCATTTATTTATTCATTTATTTATTCATTTATTCATTCATTCATTTATTTATTCATTCATTTGTTAATTCATTTATTCATTTATTCATTCATTTATTTATTTATTTATTCATTTATTTATTAATTTATTCATTCATTTATTGATTCGTTCATTTATTAATTCATTTATTCATTTATTCATTTATTTATTCATTTATTCATTCATTTATTTATTCATTCATTTATTTATTCATTCATTTATTTATTTATTTATTCATTCATTTATTGATTCGTTCATTCATTTATTATTATTATGCATCTTATCACCTACACTTTGAAGAGTGCAGTGCAGCTCAGCGTTGTGTACGGAGAGACGCTCATCTCTGTGCAGGCGCCATTAATCAGCCAGCAGAGGTCGTAATTGCACCAGTTATGAGAGAGAGACCCCGTCCGGCTTAGTCCCGCCCATATCTGAACGACAGGCCAATCGTTGTTTATGTGGCCGCTCAGCCTCAGACGGCAGGCAGAGCCGAGACTCGATACGATGTATTCAAGATCCAGCTCCGGTTCCAGCGTGTGTTTTTACCGCTGCGCCACCTGAGCGGCCGTGCATTTATTTATTTATTCATTCATTCGTTTATTCATTAATTTATTAATTGATTCGTTCGTTTATTTATTAGTTCATTAATTAATTTATTCATTTGTTCCTTTATTCGTTTATTCATTTACACGAACTACATTCACATTAAATGATACCGGGTACGTCCCACGCCACTCAGTGGTGGTGTGGCGTGATTTGAACCCTTGACCTTCGGATCAATAGTTAATAGTTCGTAGCTCATCCACTCAACACCACACCACCGCCACCATAATGTTTACTAACCAATTTATCCTGGTCAGGGTCACAGTGGGATTCACACATACACACTTAACTTACACAAGGGTCCATTTAGTACCCATAATGCACCCTTTTCTTGCTTTTATAGACTAATACACCTGTACTGTTCTCCATCTCGGGTCCACACACAAACAGAAACACAAATTCACTCAGTCCCCGACACCCAGGGGTAATTTAGTGCTACCTGTGCTAGTATTTATGTTGGGTTGTAAGTTTGACTCAAGCAGATAGAGAAATTATAAGATTTTGACACTGCCCATCATTATCAGCCCTTTTAGTAGGCGATTAGTCCACGTTTATTACTAGTTTTATTACTCTGGGATGTCAACGCCTTTGTAATCAGTGAAATGGGCAGCGATTAGCGACAGGTTCAAACCCCTGGTATAATAAAATATAAACTCAGTCTAGATGTGATGCATCCAAGGTGTCTCAACACTAAAACATTGAAGCTGCAGGGGTAAGTACACCGTTCCCAAAGGGGACACCAGGAATACACACGTACACAATAGAAATATCTTATCTTACACCAGCCTGAGGACGGAGAACTATTTCAGGATCTTCAAGTGCTTCAGTTTGGGCAGGAACGATGTGCCGTGTTCATGGTGTGGTAGAGATCCAGTCATCACAGTTTCACACTATTATTAAACCACATTCTGCATTTAATTTGGAGGGTCGAGGCCACTTTTGGAAATACTTCTAGATTAGACACTGTGTAAACGGAAAGGTTCTCTCCCATCAGGATAAAAACACAATAGAGTATTATATGGATTTACCAATAAAGTATCACAAAGCATCTAAGTGGTACGATGTATGCCCATGGTCAAATAATAACGGTTGTGGTCATTTGAAGGTAATACGGGAGAGATTTGTCTCCGGTATGGGATGACAAGACCTGAAGCACTTTGTAGTTCTACAATTACTGACTGTAGTCCATCTGTTTCTCTACATACCTTGTTACCCCCTTTCATGCTGTTCTTCAATGGTCAGGACCCCCACAGAGCAGGTATTATTTAGGTGGTGGATGATTCTCAGCACTGCAGTGACACTGACATGGTGCTGGTATGAGTGGATCAGACACAGCAGCGCTGCTGGAGTTTTTAAACACCTCACCTCGGTCACTGCTGGACCGAGAATAGTCCACCGACCGAAAACATCCAGCCGACAGCGCCCCGTGGGCGGCGTCCTGTGCCCACTGATGAAGGTCTAGAAGATGACCGACTCAAACAGCAGCGATAGATGAGCGATCGTCTCTGACTTTACATCTACAAGGTGGACCGACTAGGTAGGAGCGTCTAATAGAGTGGACGGTGAGTGGACACGGTGTTTAAAAACTCCAGCAGCGCCGCTGTGTCTGATCCACTCATACCAGCACAGCACAACACACACTAACACCATCACCACCACCGTGTCAGTTTCACTGCAGTGCTGCTGGGCGTCCTGACCATTGAAGAACAGCATGAAAGGGGGTAACAAAGTATGCAGAGAAACAGACGGACTACAGTCAGTAATTGTAGAACTACAAAGTGCTTCTATATGGTAAGTGGAGCTGATAAAATGGACAGTGAGTGTACGTCACTTTAAATAATAACAGCGTATGTATAGTAGTAAATGTGAAGAAAAAAATGCACTAAATAACGTCCGTAAGTTCATAAAGGTTTTAATGTGTTATTTTCAAAGCCCAAAAAAATGAATGTACAGTCAAACGACTTGAAACTTGAAGGTCAGAAAAACCGGGGCAGAGATAAACGAACAGTTCTCACTTATTCTCAGATAAGCACACACACACACACACACACACACACACACACACACACACACACACACACACACACACACACACACACACACACACACACACACACACACACACCTTCTTCTCAGCGTTCTATCTGATCTGAGACCCTAACAGAAAATAAAACACAGCTTTAGAATTACAGGATCTACAGACTGACGTTCAAGCTCTGAACTCCTCGCAGCTTCTTAAACTCGTGTTAAAATTAAATCAAGGGCTGTCGAGAAAGTAAAACCCTTAAATCCCCCCCCAAAATCCTACTGTTCTGTAAAAGCATCTCGGTGGTGAATCAAAAAACAAACATCATGCTCGATACAAATCAGAAAAAAATACAGCAAATCAAATCTAATCGTAGGGTGTGTTGAATCTGAATCTGTACATTCTAACCCAAACCAACGTCAGACGGTTTAAAATAAGCAAGGGGTGTCGGAACTGGTCCTCGGGACTGGGGGAACTGGTCCTCAGGACTGGGGCGGAGACATGTGAGCTTTCCTCATGGAGCGCAGCGCTTTTTCTCTCAGGTGCTTCTCCAGGTCATCCAGACTGTCGTCTACTTCACTCTCTGATTCCTTCAGGAAAGGTAGCATTGATTAAAATCTGTCGTTCCGTACACACACACACACACACACACTCGAGACTTACAGAAACGCAGCAAAACGTGGAATTCAATCCAGTCTGATCATAAAATTCAAGTGCCGAAGATTGTGGAGTCAATCCGTTTGTTTGTTTAATTCTTAACACCATGTGAGCTGCTATAGCGATTATCGAGGCTAGCTAATAGATTGTCTTTAAACGTTAAAGTGGAGGGTAGATTTGTTTTCTTTACTTGTGCTTATGCTTCATTTGTTTCCTTACCTTATATAGCGTTTTAAGTGCAATTGATCCACAGTGGGAGCGAGTGGGGGCCTGGTCTCCTTTTAGCAAGTAGGTATGGGTCAATTTGGTGTGTCCTATGCAGCATCTTGTTTAGATACTTTGGTCCCGTCATTTTGTGAGGGTATTGATAAAGTTTGTTGGTGGTGATGTATAAGGGTGTGTTGGAAAAGCTCGCTCTCTCTCTACACGGACGCATTTTACGCCATCCTGTGCTGCGCTCCCGAGAAGGAGGCTGTTCGAAACCCTAGATGCCTTAAAATCCTCACTACTGAGGCATCTTGACATTTCAATGTTATTTTGGCTCAAGGACGAGTGAGCGTCCGACGCTGCCTTAGTGATCGAGGCAATCCCAGAATTCATTGCGGGTCGGGCGCTCTTCTCTCACAGAAGAGTTATTTTCAAACGTAAATAAAATATGACTGATTTTTAACTTGTGTTTTTATTTGCAAGTTCGGGCTTGTCAGGAAATGTGACGGTTATCGGTACATGAAGGGAGATGCTGTATTGACATGTTAGCGTGCTGTGCTACCTCAGTCCATTGGTTTTAATGGCAATATGCTAATATCCTCTCTACTGAGGCAGCCCACTAGGTTTTCGAACAGACCCATAAAGTATAAAAGTACAAGTATCTTTTTTTTTTAATGTGTTTTCTCCCTTTTTCTCCCAATTTTAGCCTTTCCGATTAAGGAGAGCGGACTGACACGCCCCCTCCGACACGTGCGCAGTACCCGACTGCATCTTTTCACCTGCACGAGGCGGGTTCATATGCGGATCAGCCTTGTGCAAGGAGAGTACTGGTTCAGTGCTCGTTAACAGTGTGCTATCTAAGCAGTGTGGTGGTTATAGATGAATTAAATTATATAAATGTTGCAGTACACAGAGGTAGTGCGGCACAATGAGGGACTGTAGCCGCGCTCACAACTTCAGTGAAGCCTCAGCTGATGGAAATGAACTTAAGACGACTTCAGAGTCAATTATCACAACATCTGGACATCTCGATTTCCTCAAACGATAAAAAATACATAGTGCTGCCCTAGTTTCATACAGATTTAGCTGTAAAGAGGAATGTCGGGGCTCCTTTTATGTTACGCATTACAGTTTTGTCATCATAGCATGACGGAAGCTGCACGTCTAGATCTCTGAGAACTAAACCTATTCGCTTGTTAAGTGTGACGTCACGCGTCATTTCCGGGGCCAAACGAACCTAATCGCAAACGCAAACAACTATGGCTAAACCTGTGAACCTTTTTATATATATATTGTAAGATCCATATTGCACTAATTGTAATGATCTATGTTTATTGTCATAAATATTTTCTGTTTGGTTAAAGAATACTTATTTGAGGTGACTTGGTATTTCAGCTATTGATGATTTTTCCTGGTAATCAGTGTATGCTGTTATTCATTATTCCTCTTCGGTGGAGCCTGCGGGGGGGGGCAGAATTGTACTGACTCTATATACCGACAATATTTATCAAATATACGGAAAGAAAGAGGACGTGGAGCAACAGATTTATGATCGTAGTTTTGTCTGTTATACGCCAATTGCGAACAGTGAGTTTTTATAAGAAACTTGGATTAACGGATGAGTCAATGTAAGAAGAAAGTTAAAATAAATTCTGTTTGTGGAAAACTTAAGGAACTCGTGTTGCTGTCGTTGGAAATTGGATTTAATACCCGAGTCATAAATGTCTATCTAGTCCTTCTCAATAGCTGTCTGGACGAGAAAAGGTCTTATTATATACATATATTATATATATACAGTGTATCACAAAAGTGAGTACACCCCTCACATTTCTGCAGATATTTAAGTATATCTTTTCATGGGACAACACTGACAAAATGACACTTTGACACAATGAAAAGTAGTCTGTGTGCAGCTTATATAACAGTGTAAATTTATTCTTCCCTCAAAATAACTCAATATACAGCCATTAATGTCTAAACAGCCGGCAACAAAAGTGAGTACACCCCTAAGAGACTACACCCCTAAATGTCCAAATTGAGCACTGCTTGTCATTTTCCCTCCAAAATGTCATGTGATTTGTTAGTGTTACTAGGTCTCAGGTGTGCATAGGGAGCAGGTGTGTTCAATTTAGTAGTACAGCTCTCACACTCTCTCATACTGGTCACTGAAAGTTCCAACATGGCACCTCATGGCAAAAAACTCTCTGAGGATCTTAAAAGACGAATTGTTGTGCTACATGAAGATGGCCAAGGCTACAAGAAGATTGCCAACACCCTGAAACTGAGCTGCAGCACAGTGGCCAAGATCATCCAGCGTTTTAAAAGAGCAGGGTCCACTCAGAATAGACCTCGCGTTGGTTGTCCAAAGAAGCTGAGTGCACGTGCTCAGCATCACATCCAACTGCTGTCTTTGAAAGATAGGCGCAGGAGTGCTGTCAGCATTGCTGCAGAGATTGAAAAGGTGGGGGGTCAGCCTGTCAGTGCTCAGACCATACGCCGCACACTACATCAAATTGGTCTGCATGGCTATCACCCCAGAAGGAAGCCTCTTCTGAAGTCTCTACACAAGAAAGCCCGCAAACAGTTTGCTGAAGACATGTCAACAAAGGACATGGATTACTGGAACCATGTCCTATGGTCTGATGAGACCAAGATTAACTTGTTTGGTTCAGATGGTCTCAAGCATGTGTGGCGGCAATCAGGTGAGGAGTACAAAGATAAGTGTGTCATGCCTACAGTCAAGCATGGTGGTGGGAATGCCATGGTCTGGGGCTGCATGAGTGCAGCAGGTGTTGGGGAGTTACATTTCATTGAGGGACACATGAACTCCAATATGTACTGTGAAATACTGAAGCAGAGCATGATCCCCTCCCTCCGGAAACTGGGTCGCAGGGCAGTGTTCCAGCATGATAATGACCCCAAACACACCTCTAAGACGACCACTGCTTTATTGAAGAGGCTGAGGGTAAAGGTGATGGACTGGCCAAGCATGTCTCCAGACCTAAACCCAATAGAACATCTTTGGGGCATCCTCAAGCGGAAGGTGGAGGAGCGCAAAGTCTCGAATATCCGCCAGCTCCGTGATGTCGTCATGGAGGAGTGGAAAAGCATTCCAGTGGCAACCTGTGAAGCTCTGGTAAACTCCATGCCCAGGAGAGTTAAGGCAGTTCTGGGAAATAATGGTGGCCACACAAAATATTGACACTTCAGGAACTTTCACTAAGGGGTGTACTCACTTTTGTTGCCGGTGGTTTAGACATTAATGGCTGTATATTGAGTTATTTTGAGGGAAGAATAAATTTACACTGTTATATAAGCTGCACACAGACTACTTTTCATTGTGTCAAAGTGTCATTTTGTCAGTGTTGTCCCATGAAAAGATATACTTAAATATCTGCAGAAATGTGAGGGGTGTACTCACTTTTGTGATACACTGTATATATATATATATAAGAAACATACATTAAGATACAAATAAGACAAGATGTGCAGCACACTAGTGCACTTCAGGTAATCTGAATATCATGAAAAGTTCATGTCATTATTTCATTTCATGTCACCTCATCAAGAGGTAAGCGCTCATATTTTTTAATTCATTACATGAAAACTGACATTTCTAACTCTTTGGTTTTACTTTTAATCAGTATAGCTTATATAGTAAAAATCCAGAATCTCACATTATTATATGAAAAAAAAAAAAAAAAAAAGCTTGATACACGTGTAATGAATATACAATGACAGTTTATCTTTTTACATTGAATTATGAACAAAAATATTACTTCATGACATCTAATCGCAAGGAAAGCGGTAAAAAGACAGTTGGGTAGTTTTTTTTCCCGACTCGGACCTGTTGAAGCGGTACGGGACGCAGCACTGTGGCTTATTGAAAATACGAGGGACTCGGCCAACTTGGACCCGGATGTGACGCATCATAAGGTCGACACGTCACCACTTAACAAGCGGATTAAAATCCGATGGGATCAGAAGTGCATACTTCACCTTTTTCTGATCGGACTCGTGCTCCGCTTCAGCCCGGGCGGCCTCCGGTTCCTCCGCTGCTGGTGCCGCAACGCCCTTCTCCTTCTTGTGCTTCTTGTGCTTCTTGTGCTTCTTCTCTTTCTTGTGTTTCTTCTCCTTCTTTTTCTTCTTCTTCTTACCGCCGTCCGCATCCGAGTTCTGAACGGTCAGGAAAAACAGAAAGAAATACAACTAAGTGAAAAATATTGCACACACAGTGTGTAGTTATTTACCCCTAAAAGAAATATCTAAAAATTAATATATACATTCGGATATGCAAAATATATTAGGTATTGCACTTATTGTAAATAAATTACGTATTGCACTTGTTATTACACCACGAACATGAATATGAAAGAATAGGTACGAGTGACATTAGATAACGTCCACTCGCTTTGCTCGGACTGTAAAGTCACATCAGGCATTTATAAAGGTAATTCCCAGAATCCCTCACTCACTCGCTAATCACACTTTTATGCTCGAGTCTGTATCACATTCTGCATCCACTGCTTACTATGAAGGGCTTGTTCCTAAGACACCACTATGTACCTGACACCTCCGCCCCATGACTGACTGTAATAATTACAGCACCTCCACAAACGACGCACACTCTACACAACAGCTGTGTACTTCCATACTAAACAGTACGCGAGAGTGATTAGTATTGTCCGAATACGTAGTATATATTAAAAACGATGCATACTCAAATGCCTGGGAAGGTTCTTCACTGTTTTAATGTCTTCTACCCGCAATATCATCCGGCAACTGTTAACTGGTACAATGGGAGTAAATACTGAAATAGTGGACTATGTTTATATATACTATATTTTTTCCATTTTTACATGGGGGTGGGGTATTTTGAGTACATTTCAATATATGAACATGTATTGTAATTATAGCCTTTTACTAATGGGACCCTTCCTGCACACCAACCAGTGGTGGTGTCATATAAGCCTAGTAAATAAGTGCTTTGGGGGTGGGCAAGACAAGAGTGAACATACACCAATCAGCCATAACATTACTACACTCACTGTCCATTTTATCAGCTCCACTTACCATATAGAAGCACTTTGTAGTTCTACAATTACTGACTGTAGTCCATCTGTTTCTCGGCATGCTTTGTTACCCCCCTTTCATGCTGTTCTTCAATGGTCAGGACCCCCACAGGACCACCACAGAGCAGATATTATTATGAAGTTCCATGTACAGTATAAGACTTAAACATTTTCTTGTGACTGTGTCGCTTTCCAGACCCAGCAGCACACACACGCCAGCAGTTTTGGAGTTTATCTTCCATCTATTGTGCCTCTCATGCACCGAAAACTCAGCACTATGACTGCTAGGATCCTACCTTATTAAGGGAGGGGCTTGGCGAGGCGCTGCCGGCCTTCTTGGCCGGAGGAGGTGCCGGGGAGCCGCTGGCCGAGCGAGCGGGAGAGGGAGACGGCGACGCGGAGGCCGGTCGCTTCTGAGGCGCAGGCTCGACGGCCGCGAAACGAGCGGGCGAGGCGGAGCGTGAGCGGGACGCTCGTCTCCTCACTGGCCGCGGGCTCTGAGAATCTCTGCAGGACAAAAGACTACATTAATATAAAGAAAGCAAAAACAAAAGCAGAACGGGCGCGAGGGATAAAATGAAGACGCACCTCTGAGGTTTGCGCGGCTCGGGCGTGCGCGACACCCTGCGGATGGCCCTGCTGTGCACGGGAGACGGTCCTCGTCGCTGCGGTGACACCGAGGACGCGTATCTGGCCTGAGGGCTGCCCGGGCGCGCGGACGAGGTCTTCGGCGGGCTCCGTCGTGGCCGCGGAGGGGGAGAGGAGGGCGGGGTGGGGCTGGAGCGCTTGGGGGGCGCAGGCGAGGGAGAAGAGCGTCTCTTGCGCGCTGGAACAGGGGAGGGGCTGTAGCGGCGCTTAATGGGCGGAGAGTAGCGCCGAGGAGGCGGCGAGGGCGACCTGAAAAAACGAAAGAACAGAACTTCGTGTATCCGGGAGAAAGTATTAGGTGAACGTGAATGCAGATCAGAATGTGGGACCGTTGTCAACGTGGTTACCTGCGTCTGGGAGGAGGTGATGGGGATCTGCGGCGTCTGGGGGAGGGTGAGCGGTGTCGCCGAGGTGACGGAGATCGTCTCTTTCTGCATTGACAAGACAGAAGAATTTAGAAGGGTGCGTCTCCCTCCGTGTACCGAAAACGCTTAAACCGTCCCTGACGCCCCAATTTACAAATAAACCCACACTTATAATCACACCTTTATACAGATTACACATCAATGAGAATTTATTACTCCGTTGGTTGCTCCGCATTATATTCGTCAGTAGGGGTGTAACGATACACTCTGCTCACGATTCGATTCACGATGCTGAGTTCACGATTCGATTTTTTCACGATTTTTTCTGAAGTGTAAGCAGTGCACATTTTCTTGTACATTTTTTATTCAGTCCCCTGCAATTTAAAGGTATTTACCAAGAACAGAGTACTTTACTGTAACCTACTAACAGGTTTACCAAATTTAAGTTACTTATCGCCATCTTAATTAAATTGAAAATCAAAGTAATCAAACAAGCTCATTGAGCTGAGCTGAGTCTTTAAACAAATTTTCTTTGTTGCTTAAACTAATTTATTAACACATCACATGTAAAATAAATTACTAATGTAAAAACTAGGGCTGTCAAACGATTAAAATTTTTAATCGTGATTAATCTCAGAATTTCATATAGTTCATCGCGATTAATCGCATTAAATAAAATCTGTGTAAATGTTATAGAAAACAAGGTTTTTTAAGTGAAATGTGAAAAGTGGACGTTTCTACACGAAGTGAGTGTGTTTTGACCCTTTTGGGGCTTCCATAGTTCATGGACTAGCGTGCTTGACTCCGGTATTCAGTGCCGTAACAGATTAAGTTAATAAAGTGTTTTGCTCCCGGCAACTTGTGAATATACCGTGTATTTATTTCTTTATTATGCAAGTGCATCCCTACGACGCTCAGTTATATTATTTTAACAAACCGCAAATGAACAACTGTGGCAAGTCCGACATTAAAACGTTGGTTCTACCAGTCAAGTCTCAACATGAACTAGAATCTGCGTTAACGGCACTATTTTTTTTAATCGCGTTAAATTGAGATCGCGTTAATGCGTTATTATCGCGTTAACTTCGACAGCCCTAGTAAAAACATTTTATTAAATGTTTATTATTTAAACGGCTTTATTTATATACTCAGCGTGGAACAGAGTGCCACAACAATAAAGACCCATCTCAGTTAGACAAAAAGGTCTGATTGCGTATATTATTTGTGAATTTGCATCTACAGTGGAACAACACAACATTAACAAAGCATCACTCAACAAAATATAAATGAAAATGTGCAAAACAAAAAGCAGCATCCAGGTGACAGTATTTGTAAGTATTTAGTGAAGATTGACAGTCAGAAAAAGCGAGGAGCTCATCTCTGAGGGGTTGATCCTGTTTCTGCTTTCTGTTATGATCTGCCCTGGTTTTAGAAAAGATTCTCTCTGAGGGGACAGATGTTGCTACAGCACACAGTGACATGTATAAGATGTGGGTAGACTGAACACTTGGTCTCCCATCAGCTAAGTGGGTCTGAACTGTTTCCTGTCACTCATTTTCCTCACCTTTTCAGCGTGTAATGGCTACGTAAAGCGCAATATAAAAAGTTATCTCTATCCCTCCTGTTCGTGTGCACGCTGTCCGTGTGTGTGTGTGTGTGTGTGTGTGTGTGTGTCTGTAACCCTGTAAGAAAAAACGCATTCTGACCAATCACGTGCGGCTTTAACAGAAAAAAAACCCGGAAAAAAACCCGAGTTTTCTCTTGTTCGCGACCGATCCATCACTAACAAATTACAGAATGCACGTGCAATTATACAATCGCGCAGATGTCCACGATGCGCATCGCGATGCATCGTTACACCCCTATTCGTCAGCCATGTTTGTCGTTTTTTACCACTCAGAATTAAGGCGCCTCAGTAGGAGCGTTTCAAGGGATCTAAGAATTTAGACACGCCCTCTTCTCAGGAGCGTCTACGGTGGTTCTGATGTATTGGCTCGTGTGTGTGTCCATGTCGAGTTCGATACCTCGGCGAGGCTTCCCTGTGCCGTCTCCTAGGCGACACCGGGGTGCGACTCTTCCTCCTCCTGACATCCCCGTTCCTAGCCGGCGGCCCCCTGCCCTGCCGACTCGGCCCTTCGTCTTCCGAGGACGACGACGAAGATCCGGTTTCTAAAACGAAACGAACGAAGCCACATCAGCACCCAAATCACGCCAACAACAAATCAGCTGTACACAGACACGCGGGCGCGGCGCTAAGTGTGAGTAAAGAGAATAATGAGTGTGGGTGGTGTGAGGGGGGGGGGGGGGGGGGGGGGAGAAATCAGAAGAGTGACAACCTGAAGACGACTGCTGATTCTGCCTGCGATACTGTCGTCGCTGCTGGACAGAATCGGCCGCAGCCCCTTTGCCCGATTTATCCTCCTCTGAAAGGTAAAGCACCCGGGAGGGTTTTTATTTCAGTGTCCGAGTACATGCGCACCGCCCGCACACACATGACCACACCCACTCGTGTTAGGATCCGAAAATAAAAAGACAACAACGTGCCATAACATTAAAACCACCTCCTTGTTTCTACTATCAGCTCCACTTACCATATAGAAGCACTTTGTAGTTCTACAATTACTGACTGTAGTCCATCTGTTTCTCTACATGCATGCATGCATGGTGGTGGTGGTGTTAGTGTTTGCTGTGCTGGTATGAGTGGATCAGACACAGCAGCGCTGCTGGAGTTTTTAAACACCTCACTGTCACTGCTGGACTGAGATTAGTAGTTTGATGAGCGACTCAAACGGCAGCGATAGATGAGCGATCGTCTCCGACTTTACATCTACAAACTGGACCGACTAGGTAGGAGCGTCTAATAGAGTGGACAGTGAGCGGACACGGTGTTTAAAAACTCCAGCAGCGCTGCTGTGTCTGTGTAACACCACCCACCATGTCAGTGTCACTGCAGTGCTGAGAATCATCCACCACCTAAATAATACCTGCTCTGTGGGGGTCCTGACCATTGAAGAACAGCATGAAAGGGGGCTAACACAGCATGTAGAGAATCAGATGGACTACAGTCAGTAATTGTAGAACTACAAAGTGCTTCTATATGGTAAGTGGAGCTGATAGAGTAGAAACAAGGAGGTGGTTTTAATGTAAAGTATCTTGTGAGAATAACCAATTATTCTGAGTTGTATAACAGCCACGTTTAAAATGAAGGCTATGATTGGTTAGTTATTCCTATTAAGGCATTTCCACACGTCACACTCATTTATTTATTTGTTACATATTAAAATCATATGATGGTTTCAGATTCGTGACGCTTCTTCGTGCTCACCCGATTCGGACACGTCCGATCTTCTCGGTTTCGGTGCAGGAGACGGCGACTCGTTCCTTCCACCGGGTCGGCGCATAGGACCTGAGATACACAGCAAAAATTGCCAGTTGTAGCCTAACGATTAAGGTACTGTTGGGCCCTTGAGCAAGGCCCCTAACCCTTAATTGCTGAGACAGTATACTGAAAATGTAAACGCAATAAGGGAGAAAAGTTTACATGTTTTATAAAGTGTAAACACGGACAATTCAGTGTCTCCGATTCACTTCACTTGCACGTCTTTGGACTGTGGGAGGAAACCCACGTCGACACGGGGAGAACACGCGAACCCCACGCGGAAAGGACCCGGACCGCCCCACCTGGGGGATGGGACCCAGGACCCCCTTGCTGCGAGGCGACAGCGCTACAACACCGAGCCGACGTGCCGCCCTGCTCACTAGGTTTAAAGACGGTCACACGATCACGTGAGGCGAACGGTGTTAAAAGAAAGATTTGGGGCTGTGGTGTTACCTGAGGGGCTGCGGCGCCTCCTGGGAGGGCTGGAGGAGGTCTCGGTGTGGCACGCCTGTTTTTTGGGCGGCGAGACGGAGCTGCGCTTCGCTGGCAGCCTCTTAACAGGGGAGCGCGAGGACGAGCTTCCGGAGGACGAGCGAGTCGGAGAGCGCCGCCTGGAGGAGGGAACGGAAAGGCACACGGTTAAAGAGAGAACTACAGGGTCCATAATGCACTGCGAACGAGTCTAGACGTGCAGGAGTAAACTGTATTAGCGTTTATTATAATTAGTCCAAAAAGAGACCTGCGGACGGGTGAGCGTCTGTGTCTGGGCGGAGGGGGCCGTCTCGGGGGGCTCCTGCGTCTGGGGGACATGCGCCTCCGTGGGCTCGGTTTGCGCCGGGGCGAGTATGACCTGAAACAAAACGATATCACGTGAGTCATTAATGTCAGGAAATTACAACACAACACAAAAACAACAAACCAAAGTGGTGTAGGGAAGCCGCTCGGGGTCCGTCTACCTGGAGCGGGATCTGTGGCGGCGTCTGGGACGGGGCGAGCGGGACCGCGTGCGGTGGCGTGGACGGTCTCTACGGCCGTCTTTCTCCCGCTCCCGGTCTCTCTCCTTGTCCCGGTCTCTGTCCCTCGGTTTGGGTTTGTCCTCGGTTTTGGAGGATTTCTCTGGAGACTCGCGGGGGTTTTTCGGCCCGTCGGACACCGAGTCGGGCTTCGCCTCGGTCGGAAGGTCACTGGAGAGGAAGAAGACGAACGTGCCCGTGAGATTTGGGCTCTCAGGAGGTTCATCTGCTTGAGAAGAGCAAGTCTGGTGTATTCATATCCTATCATATCAGGATACGCTTGAGGTAGGGATGTAACGATGCACCACAAGACAGTTAAAAATCGATTCACATGTGTAACGATTCAAATCGGTTTACATGTATAATGAATCGATATTCACTTTAAACAGCAGAGGGTGCTGGTGTTATTCACCTCGCCTGGTTGACGTCACTACAGGGTTGCCAGGTTCGGAATTTTTTTTAGGTTAGACTGCAACACTGATTAAGAAATGGTAAAATAAGGGGAAATGGACCACAAAGAACACAAGAGAGGAATAAGTTTAACCAAGTATATTTACAATTCAGTGACAAAACAAACCGGTATACCTTCAGGAGTGACCTAGGCCAAAATAACAAACAAAACACCCACTGTCTAATATACCCACAAACTATCTTCCCTAAGCAAAAGAAAATCAAAATAAAAGACAACGTGCTTCCCTACCTCCTTAACTAACATAAACAGAGACAAAACACAGATTACAAACAAATCGTCCAAATCGGCAAGCTCAATTAAGTCACAAAACCCAGTTCCATGGTCATACACAGTCAAAAGGCAAAACACACACAACAACCACAAAAAAGGAGGACTCTCTCTCTAGCAGCTCCTTTTATAGGTGAGTGGCAGAGTTGAAGAAGGAAACTTCGACATAATTTGTCTTCAATTTCATTTTAAGAAAATCTGGAAAAATCGTATCGTGAATCACATCGCATCGTGGGTAGTGTATCGTTACATCCCTATCTTGAAGACTTTTATTTTTATAAAGGGGGGCATGAACATAGCAGAGGTGTGTGTTGTAATTGTATTTCTACAAATCAGAAATAAATCAGTTCTGAAGAAAGAGCTGAAAAAACTGGGGAACTGTGCTAATGAGCTAATACACATGCTAATTTATTCACGCATTTTCTCCCATTTTTTCCTGAATTAGCGTAGTCTTCCGCTGCTGGGGTCCCTGACTGCATTCCTGACTGCTTTGCTTTTATTTCATCTCAGATCGATTATTGCAATGCCCTGTCTTCTGACGCCGATTTCGATCTCCGATCTCTTTTCAGAGCGATCGGCCGATAGCCGATTCCGGGGAGCGTGGCGGCATTGCGAGATTTTTTTTTACTTCTAAAACTAAAGCAATTCATTTTTCACCCACGGGAGACATATTTCATTGGTCTAACTGACCACACACACACACACACACACACACACACACACACACACACACACACACACACACACACACACACACACACACACACACACGTAGGTTAGATGTTAAACAGTTCAGTCTGAAAAAACCTTAAAAATAGGACGAACAGTGAAGATAAACCGGTGACAGAAGCATTGACGTGTGTGTGTGTGTGTGCCTTTAAGAGAGACGCTCTGTTCACAGTATCGATATAAGTGATTCAGGAGTCGATTCATTTTATGCGAAGCGTAAGTTTCTCTTCTCGGTTATCTCTCCGTGTTTACTGTTATTAATTAATGTCGTGGTTTTAAATAAACACCAGCTACTACACAACATTCTGTGTGACTCTCTTACATTAAAAAGCTTCATTATACTGCTGTTACCACAGATCTGTAACCGAGTCAGACTCGTTCCATCTGTGGAGCTAAAAGTTTTCTGTCAGTCATAGCAGATGATCCTGAACTATGTATGATGCACAACGTTAATGATGTTATTTTAGGTCATGAAGAGCTTTCACTGTGGTTTCTGTACGATGGTTGATGAATGGTGATCTGATGGTTGGTGCTTCGTAGCTCAAAGTCTGGATCAATCCACTGAGCTGTTAACTTAACATGGTCTTTATATATCACCCGATCGGATCGGCTACATTTGGGAAATATCGCCGATTTATAGCCGATCGATCGTTCCATCTCTACTTATTAGCTCAAATAGCTTACGCTGTCACATAACCCCTCTATTAAGATCTCTACACTGGCTTCCTGTGCAGCATAGGATCCAGTTTGAAATGTTGACGTTTACTTATAAAGCATTACGTGGTCAGGGTACCATGTATATACCAGAGCTACTCCACCCATATATATCGGGGCACTCTCTTAGGTCTAACAAGCTGAACTTGCTGTCTGTCCCACGCTCCCGCTTAAAGACTAGTGGGGATCGTGCGTTTGAGGTTAAACACTCCAAAATTATGGAACGCACTACCCAACTTTTTAAGATCCGCAGATTCTGTAGATTCTTTTAAAAAACAACTAAAGACTTATCTTTTCAAGCAGGCATTTGAATGATGTACCTGGCACTGTGTTCTGCTGCTGTTTGTTTTATTAGGTGTTTAATGTGTCTATGTTTTATGTTATGTAATGTTTTTGGAAAGCACTGTGATTCTTATCTGTGAAAAGTGCTATATAAATACATTTTACTTACTTTTACTTACTCTATCTGCTAATCAGGGTCCTTGCACAGCGTTTGAAGACCCCACCCACATAGTACGGTCATTCCGCCCTAACAGGTCACAAGGTTATATCAAACACGGTCATGGACAATTTTATCTCTCCAATTTACGTCACTTGCACGTCTTTGGACTGTGGGAGAAAACCAAATATCATACATAAGGGCCGAGTCCCCGTGAGTCCTAAGAACAACCCTGAGAAATAAAAAAATTAAGGGACCTTGTCCAAGTGCACTATTGTGGGAGCCTGTTAGTACCGGGATCTCATGACCCTCCAATAAAAGTGACCACGAATCTTTCAAAAAACATCCTAGACCTTGACAGTTACCTGGTAGAAGAAGCTTCCTGAACCAGCGGATCGGGTTTGGAGCTCTCCGACTGGTCGGGCTCTGGCTGAGGCTCGCTCTTTTTGAGGCGCGGTGGACTGGGAGCTGGGAGGGGCGAGGGACTGGGTTTACGCCGAGGTGAGCGAGAGTGACTGCGCTTCCTGTCACGCTTCACCGGCGACCGAGATTTCCTCCTGGAGATTCGGGGAACATTAGGACATAAAGGCCAGACACCGAGAAGCTTTGATGTTTAAGCACACGGACGGATTTATAAATATACAAGCAGGTTAGAACTCACCGTTTGGGACTCCTGGACTGAGCTCTCTCTTTAGTGTCCCTCTCTTTCTTTTCATCATCCAGCTTTTTCATGACTGCCAGAGACTCCTGTTCAAAAGCACGAGAACACGAAGGTTTATTTAAAGTTACCGGCACAATGACTGAGGATTAAAAAAATTTGAGGCTAGAACGTAGCAGCGACATCAACAATAATTCTCGTTGAGAAACAGAAAATAAAGAAAGACTGGAATTTAGAAGTGGCAAAAATACATTATATTGCCAAAAGTATTCGGACACCCTTACTACAAGCTCACCAGGCATCCTATTTAAAAAAATTAATGCATTTTCTCCCATTTTCTCCTGATTTATCATAGTCGATTTGTCTTCTGCTGCTGGGGATTAGGGTTGCAGCTATCGATTATTTTTGTAATCGAGTATTCCAGCGAATAATCGGATAAGAAATACTTTTGCTTTAATAAAATAGGATAAAATAAGACGCGTCTCATAAAACAAACAGCAAATTTTTTTTCCTTGCATACAGTGGAGTTTTTGAAATGCAAAAACAAAAATTTAAAAATAAATCAACTAAAATTACTTTTAAAAGTTATACAGGCAACCTGAAACTAAGGCATAAATAATAATAAATAATAATAAACAATAATACATAAACATAAGCCTTTAATTTGTTCAACTTTCAGAACTAAAAGTTTCAGCTACAGCTCACGTGGAACATAAAGCTTTGATATTTAGTTGGGAGCTCTGATGTGCTAACGTTATAAAACCCAAAACGAATCAATCCCTCACCTGTCTGAGCTTGATCTCCTCCTTCTTCTGCTCCAGGAAGGCGGACGGGATGCCGGCGATGTTCTCCTGGGCGCTCAGCAGCAGCGGCCAAAGGTCCCTCATGAACTCGCGCGCGTTCTTCCCGTTCAGGAAACCCGTCAGGTTAATCTGCATCATCTTCCCGTCCGGGTTCTGCAACACACACACACCGGGGACGGAGAGAAAGGGAAAAAAACGGGGGAAGTTAATACGGTAACGGAATGTAAAAGGGAAGAACAGAAAGGATGGGCTCTGATGGTCAAACCTAACACTTAGCATCCTAAAATACCATCAAATACTAAATGAAAAAATAAAGACTAGATTAAAACATTAAAAACTAATCCTGCTTCCACTTTTAGACCTTGCTTTCAAAGTCTGATTCAATAAACCAATAAACAAGTAACCTAAAAGCATGCATTAATTTCTCTGATCTTTAAGAGCCCTCCTTGTAGACAAAAATAAGTAATTAAATAAATATAAATTTTAACTCCTGCATTTAAACTTCACCCTCTAGTTCCTCACACCTACTGTTGTGACATCAATAATAAACCCACAATACAGAATCTGTCAGAAAAAACCCCAAAGAGCCAAAGTACAGTCTGGATGTCTTCAGTGTGTGTGCATCCTCGGGGTTGGGATCGGAGCGCCCGCCGCTCCTGCACAGACAGGGACGCTCCTTTGGCTCGCTTCCGCCTCCCTAGTGCTTGTGACTCAACCACCTTGAGTTTAATGTTATACCATTTATCTAAATTGCAAGAGACGAACAAGCAATAATGAGTAAACAAGGCATAGAAAATAGATTTTAAAGTCAGATTTAAGAGCAGAAAGTAAAATCAGAAAAGATCAGATCAGACTAAAATGCTACAAGTCATATTAAGCTGCAATTTGATAATAAAAGTACTTTTATTTTTATACTAACGCTGTCCATTCTGTCAGATCACAGAGATGGAACGATACCTTTCTGAAGGCCTCACCGCAGGCCTCCACCAAGGGTCCAAGAGTCTGGTTCACATTTACCTGAACACCACTGCACGTCTTTAAACACTGATCTCTCATATTTACCTTATTTTAAGCTCAACAAGCCATTTGCGTATTACCTTCTTTATTTCCTGGGATAATTTTTCAGTCTAAAATATATATATATTATATAAAAAAAAAAGAAAACAACTGACAAGATTTATCACTGACAATGTCAATCCCTGATCATAACTCACCTCAAAGACACAAAGCTCATGATGAAGGGAGACTTGGGTTCAGTGAGACTTTGGGCTCAGCTGAGATCTAATTAGGTGTTGGTGCTATACGTCAGTTGCAAGGAATAACATCCATATTGGTTCAGGCCTTTTAAATCAAATCACATCATCATTAGAAACAAAGTGCCGGTCAGAAGAACGTTGACACACATCACATCCATACCAACTTTTCTTTTCTTTCATTTTTTTTTTATTACCCAGTGCTTCTCTCACTTTGTCTGTCTACAGTCATTCGATCAGAGTTAGATTTCTAAACAATGTCTGATTTTCTACAAAGCCTGTCACACACCGAACACACAGACAAGCATGACGAGGAGAGACGGGATTCGCGAAGGCTACCTTCTCGTCCAGCTGGTTGAAAACGAACTCGACCACCACGTCGTCCTCGAAGCCGAGGACCTCGGTCACACGCTGCGTGATCCAGGGCTTGATGACCTCCAGGTTTACTTTGGTCATGTCCACCTGATGAACAGAAGCAGCAGAAATGTCATATTCCCCCCAATTCATTGTTTGTTGTTGTGAAATTCACAGCACAAGCAGCATTTTATAGGGTTTGTCCTATATTTGTGTATTCAGTCTTATATTAGTAAGAATCGAGAGTCTCTTATTGTTTCAGGCGAATGCAATCAGTGCCGGTGATGGACTAGAGTGCTGTAGGATTAAGTCCTACTCCAACAGCTGGGTCCCTCAGGCACTAATTAGGACTTGCTTAATTTACTGATGTTTACTGGGTTTATTTATTGTTTACCTTTTTCTCCAGACATTCTGCAAACTTCAGCTGCTTCAGCAACTTCTTGTGTTTGTTACTGAAGCGGTTATCCTGCTCTGCGCTGGTTCCCTGCAATAAAAAGCATCAGCAATCATTAAGAGTCAAGATTCAAGAGTTTTATTGTCATGTGCACAGAAGAACCAGCAGTTACCCTGTACAATGAAATTCTTACTTTGTTCGTCCTCCGAACGTCAATGTAAACAAAAATTAAACTAACACAATAAAAACTTAGTATAAAAACTTCTTTTGAATATAAACTTAAACTATAAAAACTTTTATATACAATGAGTAAAAATAGAAATAAAAGTAAACTAAGGTAGTTAAAAAAAAGACACATAGCAGCAGTTGTTTAAGGTGCAGAAATTTTTTTTAAGAATATAGCAGCATTAAGTTATTTTAAGTCATTTTTAAGTTGTTTTAAAGTGCAAATATGCATAGCAGCAGTCATTGGATATACAGTTGTGCATTGTATTATGAGGTTCAATGTTCATGAGGTAGGTTGTGTGTGTGATAGTCCATGTTTGTTCACGAGCCGGACTGCCTGTGGGTAGAAACTGTTGGTCAGTCTTGTTGTTCTGGCCTTAATGCTTCTAAAGCGTTTGCCTGATGGCAGAAGAGTGAAGAGGTGGTTTTGGGGGGGTGTGCTGTCCTTAATTATGTTGTGGGATCTCCTGACCACGCTGGTCTGATAAATAACAATTACATTTACAATTACCTGGTCGAATTAACAATTCCATTTTCCAATTCTACATTAGGTGGAAAAAGGAAGCCATTTATTAAATCTGCCTGATGACCGCTTGTGGTGTTTGTGATGATTTAACCAAAAACACAACAGGAGCAAAGCAGCTACGAAAATACAGTCCGATTAGAGAATTCAGTAAAATTTCATATCAGTATAAACTAGAGATGGACCGATCGGGTTTTTTTGGCATCGATTGCGATCTCCGATCTCCTTTCAGGGCAATCGGCCGATAGTCGATTTCGATCGGGGGGGGATGACATGCAATTTTTAGCGCAAAATCAGCAGTAAATAATAAAGTATCCAAACAATTATTTTTTTCACCCACAGGAGACATATCTTATTAGTCTAACTGACCACACACACACACACACACACACACACACACACACACACACACACACACACACACACACAGGTTTAATGTTATCCAGTTTAGTCTGAAAAAAACTTAAAAGATAAACCGAAAGCAACAGCGTGTGTGTGTTTCTTTAAAAAAACGCTTTGTTCACAGTGTCGCTTTAAATGATTCTGATTCAGGAGTCGAATGTGACGCGTAAGTTTCTCTCTCCGTTTTTACTGTTATTAATAAATGCTGTGGTTTTAAATAAACACCAGCTACTACAGAACATTTTGTGTGACTTTCTTACATTAAAAAGCTTAATTAAACCGCTATTACCACAGAGCGGTCACCGAGTCAGACTCGTTCCGTCTGTGGAGCTAAAAGTTCTGATTACCCTAAAAGTTTAGCAGATGATCCTGAACTAACGAATTTGGTAATGAATAAACTTTTGCCTCTGATTGGCTCTGTAACGTTTCTGTTCTCATTTACATCAAAAGCAAGAACCGCTCACGATTTACCAAACTGAACACGAGTTTGAATAATGTGCTGATAGAATCGGCTCAGATGTGACCGGGTTGAATTATCTTTTTAAAGTAAATATTTCAGTCAGCAAAATTGCATCGTATGTATGATGCACAAAGTTAATTCTGTTATTTTAGGTCGTGAAGAGCTTTCATGATGGTTTCTGTATGATGGTTGATGAATGGTGATGTGATGGTTCGTGTTTTGTAGCGCAAAGTCTGGATCAATTCACTGAGCTGTTAACTTAACGTGATCTTTATATATCAAGTGATCGGATCGGCTACATTTGGGAAATATCGTCCGATCGTCGATAGCATATTTTGATTGAAAATCGGCCGATATCGATTGAAAGTCGATCGATCGTCCCATCTCTAGTATAAACAGATAAGCAATTAAACCAAATGCACCGACTGTTTTCATGAGATAAATCTAATCTAATCCTCATTTCTTTGTCTGATGATGTACTGTTTACGTCTCTGCTGTTTATTTATATGTTGATATACAGTTTTCATTTTTATATTATTTAATTAGATGTGTATATGTTGACACCTGCACCAAGAGAAATTCCTTGGACATCTGCTACTTGGCGAAAATAAAGATTCTGATCCTGATTTGAGCGTACCTATGTGTATAAAACAAATTCCACCTCTTTTTGGGCTGCTCTTGTACTCCTCATCTGCCACTGTGGATCATTCTGGTACACAAACCTGATTTGTCAGTTTTTACACCAAATACTAAGGCTGGACGGTATGACGGTACATTCGGTATAACTGTAGGCTGTAGGCTTCATAAGGCAGCAGATCATATAACATTATTCACTGCTAAAGCACTAAATCCAGATTAAGCTCACTAGTTAGACAGGTAGAGTTATCATGGTGTTAACAGATAAGAAAGGTTTCCTCAATATGGAGGGAAAAAAAACAGATGGAGGATGAAGAGAGGGAGACCAAATATGCACCGGAAGAACCTGCCAAAGAAATGAGGCTTGTGGGCAGTTTAGAACAGACTAAAACACTTTATACTGTACAGTGTGTCGAGCCACGACTGTTGTAAAATACCACATTACAAACGCAGCAATGATCCACATATACAAGGACACGATTCCTCTATAAACAGTCGAGAAAGAAGCTTTCAGAATAACAATTAAAACTCTGAATTCTGGGTTTGTCTTACAGGGAGAAAATACTTCAGGTCAGTCACTAAACCAGCGTAATAAGTGACTTGGAAGCGGAGAGATTTAAAGTCGTCCACTTTTCTACGACAGACCTGTGGTCAAGTTGTACAGTGGAGTTTGCAAACATGGTTTTATTACTTAAAGGGACAGTTAAGGGTAATTGTATAATACTTAAATATTAAATAAACAATAAAAAATACGTCATATACAGTATTGTGTCATTTTGTGGGGCTGAGCAAAGCTTATAGTCCTCAAATCTTCATTATATACATGGTGAAATTAAAACTTTATATATTATATGTACCTATGACAGTAGAATAAGTCACAGACATATAAAAAGTCCCAGTCTATAAAAAATAAAACCACATATCGTGATATACCGTGAAACCGTCATACCGTCCAGCCCTAATCTGATTATGGTCGTGTATGATTTCCTAATGTAATCTGATTATTGTGTCCATGTAAACACACTCAGTAATGCCATAGTTCCGCTTTATTATTGTTTGTTTGCTTTTTAAAGAACAGCGCATGTATAAAAAGCTCAATTATACTTTTCCTGAAATGAAAATAAAGCGCAGCTCTGTTGTAACATGTACAGCCTGTTATCACAGCACACCATGTTAGCTCTGTCGGCTAAGCTAAACTTAACTATAACGTGACTATAAGTATATAGTAATTAATGCTTTTATTACAATGTTTAGAAATTAAAACTAATATTTAGTTTTCTACGCGCTTAATATCATATTAGCGAGTATATCGGTTACACAGTGTTGTTGAGACAATGCTAACACTGTTAGCATCAACACACGCTCATCCGCCATTTTTCATCCGTGTTGGCTAACAGGCTAACCAACCAATCTTTAAATATCGTCCACATTTATTCAAATATCACACAAACAGACTCACGATCCAGTCAGAAAAGATACAAATGATCGTAAAATCGTGTAGAAATGAAAAAACTTACGCGGAAAAATCCCGCGTCCATTTTTTAACAGCCTGGTGATTTGAGCTCGACTGTTCCCGTGAAGAGCGGCTACCACATCCCACAATGCAACGCGCGAGCCTGCCGCGGGACTTCAACGGCGACGTGACGTCACCAACGAGACCAAAAATATCAGGACACCCCCGTCTGAGCGGATATACAGTAAATACCGAGTGTTCATTCTGTCACAAACAGGAAGAAGCACCTTATTCACTTATTTTGGGACTGCACATTTTGACTTAAATAATTTTATTAATAGGAAAATTATTATCTAATGGGGCCAGTGATAGCTCAGTGGTTAAGGTACTGGACTAGTAAACAGAAGGTTGCCGGTGTTACGGAGAATTCAGTTCCCCCTGTTTCCCCTTTAACGCGCATGTGCAAAAATCATGACGTTTTTTTCAGTCGCTTCGTTGAGCGTCGGTTTATTTGGAATATGTGTTTATAGCGGTATGTTCTTTTCACATTTCATGTTGTATGTTAGGTAGTTTGTGATTAAATACATACTTTAAAGTATTGAATGAACTACTGTCAGAGGTTTTATTGCTCCACCGCAAGTCAGAGGTTTTCACACTGCTGTCTTCAGCCTTGCTGTCAATCAACTAGAATGAACGTGTCAGATTTATTTGTAAATAAATCCTAATACAGGACATGCTCTTATTTACACACTAGTTTAAGGTTATTCATCTCAGCTGCACTACCATTTACTTTCAAGAATAGTTTCATTCATGGTGATCTCTCTCGTTCATTTAAACTTCACAAACTGCATCCATGTGATTTTAAAATTAACAAACAGTATGTAGAACAAGTTTAACCTATAGACCAGTCCATTATACTAACAACACAGGGGGGAACACATTTACCTTGAGACCTGGGGAATATGGTTCCCCACATGTATATCACTGTGTGTGTAATTATAAAACACTACAGTGATGCTGGTGATGTATTTAACTGTTGTTATTATGTAGAACAAGTTTAACCTATAGACCAGTCCATTATACTAAAAACACAGGGGGGGAACCCATTTACCTGAAGACCTGGGGAATATGGTTCCCCACATGTATATCACTGTGATGATTCTTTTTTTTTTTTAATGCAAACTACAGGCACACACACATTTTAAGAACAAAATATCTGTATTAGAAATTAGTGTTAAACTAAATTATGCATATATTACAATTATGCAAATATATAATAAAGAAATCCACCTCAATGCAAATTAAAACTTAAATACATATTTATAGCTTAATAGAAATATATATATATTTTTAAACGAAATAAAATAAAATCTGGGATGGTGCCCTGGGATTGACTAGCATCACATCCATAGTGCACTCCTGCCGTACGTCCAGTTTCCCCAGGAACAGTTCTGGATCCTCCACGGCCATGACCAGGATAAAGCAGTTACTAAACAGAAATGAATGATTAATTTACTATCTACTTTTTAAATAAACTAAAAGAGCAACATAAAATAAAATACAGCAACAAGCAAACTTTTTAGAAATAACATCCCAGTTAACCTTGGTCTAATCTTCAGTACATGCCGGACAATGAAGGTCTTCCTCTACTGGTGGGTTGCCAACACATGACTGGTGGTACCTAAGAAATAGTAATAATGCCTTAATTTTATTGGCTTTTTCATTGCACCATGCTATTATATATGTATGTCCTTGACTTTCCCTCTGGGATTAATAAAGTGATCTATCTATTATAGCCTGTGATGGATGTGACAGATGGTACCACCAGTCATGTGTTGGCAACCATATTCTCCAGGTCTCCAGGTAAATGTGTTCCCCCCTGTGTTGTTAGTATAATGGACTGGTCTATAGGTTAAACTTGTTCTACATACTGTTTGTTAATTTTAAAATCACATGGATGCAGTTTGTGAAGTTTAAATGAACGAGAGAGATCACCATGAATGAAACTATTCTTGAAAGTAAATGGTAGTGCAGCTGAGATGAATAACCTTAAACTAGTGTGTAAATAAGAGCATGTCCTGTATTAGGATTTATTTACAAATAAATCTGACACGTTCATTCTAGTTGATTGACAGCAAGGCTGAAGACAGCAGTGTGAAAACCTCTGACTTGCGGTGGAGCAATAAAACCTCTGACAGTAGTTCATTCAATACTTTAAAGTATGTATTTAATCACAAACTACCTAACATACAACATGAAATGTGAAAAGAACATACCGCTATAAACACATATTCCAAATAAACCGACGCTCAACGAAGCGACTGAAAAAAACGTCATGATTTTTGCACATGCGCGTTAAAGGGGAAACAGGGGGAACTGAATTCTCCGTAACACCTGTTCAAGCCACGACACCACCAAGTTGCCACTGTTGGGCCCTTAACCCTCAATTGCTCATTGTGTAAGTCGCTTTGGATAAAAGCGTCTGCTAAATGCTGAAAATGTAAATTAAAAGTGATATTGACCCCACCATGGTATGGTATCGAACAGTCAGTGGTGGCTCCACTGCCTCTCCTTCACTGTCTCTCTGTTAGACTACATTTACATTTACATTTACATTTTCAGCATTTAGCAGACGCTTTTATCCAAAGCGACTTACACAATGAGCTGAACACGATGAGCAATTGAGGGTTAAGGGCCTTGCTCAGGGGCCCAACAGTGGTGGCGGGGCTTGAACCAGCAACCTTCTGTTTACTAGTCCAGTACCTTAACCACTGAGCTATCACTATCCAGACTACCTCAACAGGGTAGATCAAACCCCATTCTTGTGAATATGCAACAGATTTAGAAAAGGGTAAGTCATATAGTCAACAACAGCCCATATCTAAATCTGTCATCTAGTAGTCTATGGTTAAACCCCAAGCTGTGTATTGGCACAAAACCTTTCTTATGGAAAGAGTGGGTACAGAAAGGGATCTTAGCATTAGCAGGCGTCTATGAACAAGGAAATCTGAAATCATTTGACCAGTTAGTACAACAGTTTTACAACGATTTATCTAAATCATAGTTATGGAGATATTTTCAGCTACGACATATGTTCAAAGAAACTTTTAAGTTGGGTATTATAGGGCCACAACCTGCGGATTGGTTGTCTCAGATTTTAAATGTATATGGTAAGGGTCATGAAGCATCCAAATATTATTCAATCCTAATAAATCGATCAAGGGGAGGATATATGGAGGCCCTCAGAGTAATATGGGCACAGGATCTAAACACAGATATTAGTGAAGATGATTGGGTGAAAATATCTCGGAGTCTGAAAAAACAGGCCTTAGAGTTAGCCTTAGATTGATACAAATTAAAATTGTACATAGATTTTACTGGACACCACAAAGACCTAAAAAACTTGGGTTAAAACAAACAGTAGAATGCTGGAAATGTCAAGGAGAGGAAGGTACACTGATTCATGCCCTGTGGGAATGCCCTAAAGTTTAAGACTTCTGGCTGAAATGCATGAATACTTGGTCAAGATTATGAGAACACAATTTCCCTTTTGCTCAAGACTTTATGTGCTTGGGGATCCTACAGTCTTGATACAGTGGCCAAAGTCTCTGGCCAACTGGATCCATGCGTGTATTATGATTGGAGGACAAATAATTCTTAGGAAATGGAAATTACCAGGTATCATATTTACGCATGAATGGCAAAGTGAACTGGCAAAAGTGGCAGCTTATGAGAGAATGTCATTTAGGCTATGGCAGAGGATAGACAGATTTACTAAAAAATGAGGAAGATATTTAAGTTATTTAGAAGAAGGGGAAAAGATAGAATCAGATATTTGAACGTTATGTAGGGGGGAGTTATTCATTATACTGTACTTCAGCCTATGAGGAACGGCATTAAAAAAGTTAAGGTTTTTCTAAAAATGATAAGGTTTTTTCTTTTGTAGGTTTGCATGTGAGTTTATGAGGATACATGCTGTATTACTGTGTTTTTCGTTTGGTCTCTTTTTTGTTAAATTATTATTTTATTATTACCTTTTTATGTAGACAGTTTTTACTTAAATTTTCACTCTTCGGTATATATGTCATGTATCTGCAGAAATATTTGTTTTGTTTTACATTGTGAAATGAAGAGAAGAAAATCAAAGTATAAATCATAAAAAAGTGATATTGAATTCAGACAGGATTTATGTTGTCAACTTTCTCTTAATATTATCCAAATATCACATTCACTGTTGTAAATTTATAAATAATAGACCAAATTTCAACACTTTAAGGCATCATTTATATCTTACATTAATACATTAAAACTCAATAGTTTTAATAACATTTGAGTTATCTGGAAAAATCATATCAACATTTAACAAATACAGCAACATACTGACGTATCAGTACATTTTCCGTAATCCAAATCTCATGAAATTAATAATAATAATAATAATAATAACAATAATGAGATGAACATAACTGCAGTGTTTAAACTGCAAAAAGATCCTATTTTTATTCTTTGAATATGAACACAGTGCAAATAAGCCTGAAGAGCTTAACCAATGTGGGTAGCACAGAGACGTGGGTGGTAGAGTGGGTGCTGTACAGCAACGAGGGACCTGAGGACCTGGGTTTTATGCTCGTCTTGCCAGTAAGGAGTTTCAGCATGTTGCTGAATGTGTATGTGAGTGAGTGTTGCTCTGTGATGGATTGGTCTCCTGTCAAAGCTGTATTTCTGTTTTACACCCAGTTTTGACGTGACATGACACATAATTTGTGCCTACCATACCAAGTCTATCAGGGCTAAACCTTACCCGCTCCAAGACATAGTTATATTAGTGATGTTAATGTGAGTAAATTAACACACTGAAATAAACATATTTCTGGTACTTTTTTATTAATAGAGTGAATATGAGACATTATAATGGTGTCAATTAAATATTAAAGAATTATAATTATACTCTGGTTTTTATTTTGGTTTTTATTTTCAGTTCCTGCTCACATTCTATCGGCGTTTAAACTAAACCATCGAGCTTTAAATCTTCCCACGCTGATACAAACCACTCGCTCTTCGTCTTTTTCTCTCCAAGACTTCCATTCATGCACGCTGCAGGCTTATTTACTCACAAAGTCTCAAGCCAAAACTGTAAAGCTGGTTTATGTATCTCTATTCTTCTTTAAAACCTCTATTTCATCCATTTATTTTAGGATCTGATGTAGCCCCAAACCATGATGCTCCCTCCACCATGCTTCACAGGTAGGATGTGGCTTTGGTGGCTGTTGGTGGGTGTTTTTCTGTATGTGTGTGGGATTTTAATTAAAAAAAACCCAGTGATGGTCTCTGACAAATGAAGACAAGAAAAGAAAGTTTGTCTGTGAGTGTCAGTAACTACAGTCTGTGAGCACATCTGCATTGAAAAGCATCTGGAATGTTGGAAGTCCAGCGTGCTGCTAGCTAACGCCAACGTTTGTGCTCGCTCTCCTGTTGGGGTTGTGATTCAGCATGTCTCTGACGAGCTCGGGAAGACCGAACGCCGGCTTCCAGCCCCAATCGCTCCGTGCATTACAGTCGTCAATCCTCAATGGCCAACTGTCAGCTTCACACACACACACACACACACACACACACACACACACACACACACACACACACATCAGACCACACATTAGCAATTTAAGTCCATTATCATCATTTAAAAAAAATACAATTAAATTCTTCTTAAACACTGTGGCTAATTATCTAAAGTACTATCTCAGTAATATGTTGTGTTTATTATGACAGCAGACTAAATAGAAACATACTTCTGATGTAAAAAGTCTCTGTAATTAGAGCGCTACAGTTAGTACTACACACCAAGCTTCATTTCATCTATTCATCTAGTCACAAAGTTCTCCATTTATCTATAAATTCAGTCACTCCTCCATCCACCTATTTAATCCTTCAAACTAGCCAGCCACTTACTACATCATCCATCCATCCATCCCTTCAGACAGCCAGTTACACATTCATTTACCAACCCAAATAAGCCTGGCACTCAACAGTCCATCCGTCCGTCCCTCCCTCCATCCATCCATTTATCAGTCTATCCAGCCAACCAGCAAGTTACTCATACACCCTCCAATCCAATTCTTCAAACTTACTACACCATCCATCCATCCATACAACCATCCAGTCACCTATCCAAACAAGCCAGCCACTCAACAGTCCTTCCATCCATCCATCCATCCATAAGTCTCTCTATCCATCCTGACATTTACTTATTTATTCACCTATCCAATCCTTCAGACAAGCCAGCCACTTAACAGTCCCTCCCTCCACCCACCCAACCATCCACCCAACCATCCATCCAACCATCCATCCAACCATCCATCCATTTATTAGTTCATCAGTCTATCCAGCCAGCCGGCCAGTCACTCCTCCATCCACACATCCAATCCAATCCTTCAAACTAGCCAACCAATTGCTACATTATCCATCCGTCCATCCATCCATCCATCCATCCATCCATCCATCCATCCATCCATCTATCTATCTATCTATCTATCTATCTATCTATCTATCTATCTATCTACCTATCCATCCATCCATTCATCCAGCCATCCATCCATCCATCTATCCAACCATCCATTCATCCAGCCATCCATCCATCCATCTATCCAACCATCCATTCATCCAGTTACTCATCCATTCACCTATCCAAACAAGCCAGCCACTCAACAGTCCACCCATCCATCTATTAGTCCATTAGTCTATCCAGCCAGTCAGCCAGTTACTTATCCACCCACCTATCCAATCCTTCAAACTAGCCAACCAATTACTACATCATCCATCCAGCAGTTCCTCAGTCTATCCAGCTAGTTATTTATCCACCCACTTATTCAATCCTTCAAACTAGCCAGTCATTTACTACCTCGTCCATCCATCCATCCATCCATCCATCCGTCCACCCAGCCAGCCAGTTACTCATCCAGGTTACCTATCCAAACAAGCCAGCCACTCAACAGTCCATCCATATATACCTATTACCAGCCACTATATATATACAGTGTATCACAAAAGTGAGTACACCCCTCACATTTCTGCAAATATTTCATTATATCTTTTCATGGGACAACACTATAGACATGAAACTTGGATATAACTTAGAGTAGTCAGTGTACAACTTGTATAGCAGTGTAGATTTACTGTCTTCTGAAAATAACTCAACACACAGCCATTAATGTCTAAATAGTTGGCAACATAAATGAGTACACCCCACAGTGAACATGTCCAAATTGTGCCCAAATGTGTCGTTGTCCCTCCCTGGTGTCATGTGTCAAGGTCCCAGGTGTAAATGGGGAGCAGGGCTGTTAAATTTGGTGTTTTGGGTACAATTCTCTCATACTGGCCACTGGATATTCAACATGGCACCTAATGGCAAAGAACTCTCTGAGGATGTGAGAAATAGAATTGTTGCTCTCCACAAAGATGGCCTGGGCTATAAGAAGATTGCTAACACCCTGAAACTGAGCTACAGCATGGTGGCCAAGGTCATACAGCGGTTTTCCAGGACAGGTTCCACTCGGAACAGGCTTCGCCAGGGTCGACCAAAGAAGTCGAGTCCACGTTTTCGGCGTCATATCCAGAGGTCGGCTTTAAAAAATAGACACATGAGTGCTGCCAGCATTGCTGCAGAGGTTGAAGACGTGGGAGGTCAGCCTGTCAGTGCTCAGACCATACGCCGCACACTGCATCAACTCGGTCTGCATGGTCGTCATCCCAGAAGGAAGCTGACGCACAAGAAAGCCCGCAAACAGTTTGCTGAAGACAAGCAGTCCAAGAACATGGATTACTGGAATGCCCTGTGGTCTGACGAGACCAAGATAAACTTGTTTGGCTCAGATGGTGTCCAGCATGTGTGGCGGCGCCCTGGTGAGAAGTACCAAGACAACTGTATCTTGCCTACAGTCAAGCATGGTGGTGGTAGCATCATGGTCTTGGGCTGCATGAGTGTTGCTGGCACTGGGGAGCTGCAGTTCATTGAGGGAAACATGAATTCCAACATGTACTGTGACATTCTGAAACAGAGCATGATCCCCTCCCTTCGAAAACTGCAGTTTTCCAACAGGATAACGACCCCAAACACAACCTCCAAGATGAGAACTGCCTTGCTGAGGAAGCTGAAGGTAAAGGTGATGGACTAAACCCAATTGAGCACCTGTGGCGCATCCTCAAGTGGAAGGTGGAGGAGTTCAAGGTGTCTAACATCCACCAGCTCCGTGATGTCATCATGGAGGAGTGGAAGAGGATTCCAGTAGCAACCTGTGCAGCTCTGGTGAATTCCATGCCCAGGAGGGTTAAGGCAGTGCTGGATAATAATGGTGGTCACACAAAATATTGACACTTTGGGCACAATTTGGACATGTTCACTGTGGGGTGTACTCACTTATGTTGCAGCTATTTAGACATTAATGGCTGTGTGTTGAGTTATTTTCAGAAGACAGTAAATCTACACTGCTATACAAGTTGTACACTGACTACTCTAAGTTATATCCAAGTTTCATGTCTATAGTGTTGTCCCATGAAAAGATATAATAAAATATTTGCAGAAATGTGAGGGGTGTACTCACTTTTGTGATACACTGTATATACATATTATATCCACTTTTCAATCAGCTTATAAATGATTTAACCACACACACCTCTAGAACAAAATCACTAACCAATACATTAATCATTTTATTCAATCACTGTCACCCATTCATCCATCCATCTATATATCCATGGTTACCGATGTTCTGGCGGACCGGGTCAGGTTTGTAGGTGACCCTCAGGTGAGGGACGTGTTTCCGGATCTCCTCCACCACCTCCTCAGGTGTGAAGCTTATAGCAGCAATGTTGTAGGTGCGCAGTGAGAGCTGGGAGTCGGAAGCCTGCATGAACTCTACGGTGGCTCGGTGGCAGTCAGAGATGTGCATCATGGGTAGGCGAGTCTGAGGGCGCAGGTAGCACTCATGGTGGCCGCTGGTGAGGGCGTCATTAAAAACCTGAACAGCGTAGTCTGAGGGATAGAATAATGAAATAAAATAATCCTGATAAACACGATTCATCCACACTGACGCTGGTGAACGAGTGAGTGTTTGTTACCTGTGATGCCTCCACCGGGGTTTGTGGTGGATGAGATAACTCCAGGATAACGCAGACAGCGGAAATCCAGGCCGTATTTATGGTGGAGATACTAACACAAACAGTTTCATGTTAGCACAACATCTCTCCCACTCGTCACTCATAATAAAAGCATCACATAACATACAGACCTCACCCATGAGCTCGGCGTGGACTTTAGAGACGCCGTAGATGGTATGAGGTCTCTGGATGCAGAGGTCGGGGGCGGGGTCTCTGGGGGAAGTGGGGCCGAATGCCCCGATGGTGCTGGGGACAAACAGACGCAAAGAGTTTTCCAGAGCCAGGTCTACAACATTGTGCAAACCTGAGAGAAAATCAGAGGATAAAAGAAGGAAAGGGAGACAATGAAATAAAAATGGCATCCATCCAGACATCCATCCATGCAGAAAAGTGAAGAGCACCAATAATCCCATCATCCATTATTGTATTTATTCATCAATTCATCAATCAATTTAACCAGTTATTCCCTCATCCACCTATTCAATCCTTCAAACTAGCCAACTATTTACTACATCCATCCATCCATTCCTCCATTCATCCACCCACCCATCCCTTGATCCAGCCAGCCAGTTACTCATTCATTCACCTACCCAAACAAGCCAGCCACTCAACAGTCCATCCATCCATCCATTCATCCATCATCCATCCATCCGTCCATCAGTCTATCCAGGCAGTTATTCACCCACCCAGCTATCCAATCTTTCAGACTAGCCAACAACTTACTACATCATCCATCCATCCATCCATCCAGTCAGTCATTTATTTACCTATCCAAACAAGCCAGCCACTCAACAGTCCATCCATCCACCCTGCCTAACATCAATCCAGCCAACCAGACAAAGTAAGGAGGAGCATTCATCATCCACCATCTTTCAATTTATCTAGCCACCCATCCATCCATCCATCCATCCATTCATTTATACGGCCAGCCATACACTTATCCGTCCGTCCATCCATCCATTCATTCATCCACCCATCCATTAATCCAGCCAGCCAGTTATCTAGATATTTATGTGAAAGAGTTAAGAAGAACATCAATCATCTACCCATCCATCCATCCATTAATTAATCTGGGCAGTCATCCGGTTATCAGGCCATCTATGTCAAAGAGTTAAGAAGAAATATCCATCCATCCATCCACTCATCAGTCTGTGTAATTTATATATTTAGCTAACTACTCATCCATTCATCTGTTTATTCATCCATCCAGCTGTCCATCCATCCATCCATCAGTCTATCCAGCCAATTATCTATAAATTCATGTGAAAGAGTTAAGAAGAACATCATCCATCCATCCATCCATCCAACATCATCTCATATCATTCATCTCTTCATCCATCCATTCATTAAGCCAGCCAGTTATTTAGATATTTATGTGAAATAGAACATCATCCATCCATCCATCCATCCACAAGAAAAGTTCTTGAACGTACACATTGTTAAACGAACATTCAATGTTTGTAACTCAAACCCTTGGGAACTGACTGCATCTCCTGTGATTTAAACCAGGGTCAGTGGTGTCTGGGTGCCCCATGCCCACCTGAGATGTTTATAGTTCTGGAGAGGGTGAAGTTGGCCTCCCCTGCAGCACTGAGCAGGGCGCTGTAATGCACCAACCACGTGATGCGATTATTTACCACCAACTCACGCAGCTTCTTATAGTCCAGAACATCAGCATACACACATGGACCTGAACAAGTGAGAGTAATGATACAGATAACAAACTGTTCAGTCTCATCTGTAATCAGTCCAAAATAAAAGACTTGTCCTTACACTCTTTTGCTCTCTTTATTTTACACAAGCATTGACCACAAATCCAACCTTCAGAAGCATTAAACTAAACTCAGGTAGTTCTCAGTAGTGTCAGAACGGCTCATCTACAATATCGCTGATTATTGAAACACTGGTACATGAATTATTTATATTGATTAGACCAGTGGTCCCTAACCAGCGGGCCACGGACTGGTACCGGCCCGTGGGTCATTTATCACCGGGCTGCACAAAAAGAATAAATAATTAAAGATTGCTACAAGAGCAATAAAAACACTGCTCTTTCCAACACACTTCAGGTGTTATTGTCTCCTATAACCACTAGGTGGGAGCAGTGTCTCGCTGCAGCAAAAAAAGCCATAACATTAAAACCACCTCCTTGTTTCTACACTCACTGTCCATTTTATCAGCTCCACTTACCATATAGAAGCACTTTGTAGTTCTACAATTACTGACTGTAGTCCATCTGTTTCTCTGCATGCTTTGGTAGCCCCCTTTCATGCTGTTCTTCAATGGTCAGGACCCCCACAGGACCACCACAGAGCAGGTATTATTTAGGTGGTGGATGATTCTCAGCACTGCAGTGACACTGACATGGTGGTGGTGTGTTAGTGTGTGTTGTGCTGGTATGAGTGGAGTTTTTAAACACCTCACTGTCACTGCTGGACTGAGAATAGTCCACCAACCAAAAATATCCGGCCAACAGCGCCCCGTGGGCAGCGTCCTGTGACCACTGATGAAGGTCTAGAAGATGACCGACTCAAACAGCAGCAATAGATGAGCGATCGTCTCTGACTTTACATCTACAAGGTGGACCGACTAAGTAGGAGTGTCTAATAGAGTGGACAGTGAGTGGACACAGTGCTTAAAAACTCCAGCAGCGCTGCTGTGTCTGATCCACTCATACAAGCACAACACACACTAACATACCACCACCATGTCAGTGTCACTGCAGTGCTGAGAATCATCCACCACCTAAATAATACCTGCTCTGTGGGGGTCCTGTGGGGGTCCTGACCATTGAAGAACAGGGTGAAAGCAGGTTAAAAAAGTATGTAGAGAAACAGATGGACTACAGTCAGTAATTGTAGAACTACAAAGTGCTTCTATACGGTAAGTGGAGCTGTAAAATGGACAGTGAGTGTAAGAAGGGGTAGGGGACCGCTGGATTAGACTATCCAAGATGGAATTTCTATTTTGTACATTTAGTTTCCTTTTTATCTTTGTTCTTTGGTACTAATGTGACCGGTCAGTTGTAAAAGCATTTCACTGCTACTTGTACCATGTGTAAGTGGTATAGACAAATAAACTCTAAACTTAGTATAATATAGTAAATATAGTAAATATATATATGCATACCCATGTCGAACACTTCCGCTGGAGGTTTCTTGATGTCAGACAGGATCACATTTTCTCTCCCATACTGCTGCCTGAAATAAATCAGTGTATAATACAGTTAGTTCTTCTTAGACATGGGTTCAATCATTGCTTCTGATCAGTGGGTCTGTGAGGAGTTTGGCATGTTCGTGATATGTCTGGGTACTCCCACCTGCCACAAACAAGTATCCGTGATGGATTGACACCCTATCTTGTATGTATTACTATAGTGCAACCCAGACCTGTATGAGCTGTTCAAAGAAAATGAATGGATGAATGCATGGTTGCCCAGTTCTTGGAGGGTTTATGGAGCTGAATACACACCTCAGCATTTGTGCCAGTCCAACACCAAGCTGCCCCAGACCACCTTAAAAAGAGAAAAAAGAGATCTAAATATCATATTTTCTATCTCGTACTCTACTCTACACTACTTTCTTTTAATGATGTAAATACAGTGCTCAGGTGGGAGTAGGGGGGCCTGAGGGATTCCTCATAACCACTGCAGTTACAACCTCTGCTGGCTGATTACTAGTGCTGCTCAGAGACGGAGGATAATAAAGATCGGTGCGTGACTCTCCGTACACGATACGGATCTCCATATGAACTCGTCTCGAGGTGCAGGTAAAACGATGCAGTCAGCTACTGCACATGTGTCGGAGGGGGCGAGTGGTAGTTACAACTCTACTCGGTCAGAGTGGATGTCAACAGTAGGAAGGAAGGAAGCAAAATGCGATTGGGTAATTGGATACGACTAGATTTGAAGGAAATTTAGTGAAAACGCAGGAAAATAACGTAAATACTTTATATAGAAATGCAAATATACCGTTAAAGGTAAGGATGTAACGATACACTCTACCCACGACGCGATGCGATTCACGATACGATTTTCACCCGAAATTGAAGACAAATGATGACAAAGTTTCCTTTTATTATTTCTCTTAAATAAAATAAAATACTGTATTTGTGCTTATCATTTATTTATTAAATAATGAATGCCGTTTTATTTCTGAGGTAGGTACACACTATGCAAAACAATGCTGCACATGTCCCTTTTTGTGTGAAAAAAAACCTGAAATAAAATAAATCCCACATTAAATAAATAAATGAATAATACAAATAAAGAAAGTATTCTCACATAGATAAATTTGGCTGGAAAATTCCGAACCTGGCAACCCTGTAGTAACGTGAACCAGGCGAGGTGAATGGTGCCAGCTCCTCTGCTGTTTAAAGTGAATATCGATTCATTATACATGTAAACCGATTTGAATCGTTACACATGTGAATCGATTCTTAACTGTCTTGTGGTGCATCGTTACATCCCTAGTTAAAGGTGTTCAGGTGGCGCAGCAGTCTAAGGTTCGATTCTAGGGTTGCAGATATTTTAGTCTCATGTAAAATAATGAGGTTGTTTTTGACACTTAAACACTGAAAATAACACAAATATAATATAATAAAAGCTGCTCTTTAGTTTTACTTCTTTATTGTTTCCTGACGCTTCTTAATGGTGGAGATGCCCGATCTTGGAATACCGTATTCTATTCAACACCGGCGTATTCACACGAGAAGTGACAAAACCGCTTTTGCGCCGCTGTGCCGTTATTTCCTATGAAGTGTGACGGCGGTGCACAAAACTTAATGTGACTCATTGTAGTAAAACAGCGAGTGAGGAATGTGATTAGTGGAGGAACTTATGAGCAGTAATAATGAAGAGAAGTTTAGTGCTCCTGTCTCCTTCTTTTACTACATTAAACCACGTTAAGCTTTATTTTCAACCAGAAGCGTTTTAGACTCTGGGAGAAGCTGATTCTGATTCTGACAGTTTCTCAGAAGCTCGAGCTGTAACACAGCTTCGTCTCATATTTGCACTTCGATGACGTTTTACCCCTCAAGCCAAACGCAGAATAAAGCGGCTGTTCATTGTTCATTTAAAATTAAATAAATACGGTTTTTTTAGAATTAAAAAAAGCTGAACGTTGAATTTAAGAGAAATGTCTCTCCAAGGGAAAAACTCTCCATGAAGGGTGTCGAGTTTTAAAGATTTCGAGTGACAGGGTATCTCTGTACATGTAATTCAAGTGTACAGAAACTTTTGACCTAAACTTTCTGTCCTCAGTATGTCGGTCGTGAGAGTAAAATGTTATTTTCTAGCACAATCCATCCTGTCGACGCTCCCCCGCGGCCCCTGTGCTGAAACCGTGCAGTGTTGTGTGATCACAATACACCCGTGAGCACCATTATACGCTTCATAATGCTTAATAATGCGCTTGTTACCCGTCTATTGTTACCCAGAAAGAACGGAATCGTCTGTTAGGACGCCGGGTCTTTGGTTGGGTCCTGGAGGACCCCTGTCCTGCACTTGTTGTTCTACTGCTCCAACGTGCCCACGCTGGGTCAGGACAGGACGTGAAATGGTCAGATTAGGTGGATTTGAAAAAAATATGCAGGTTCTACATGATCAATGATTGAGATTTACTTACATAACACTGCTGGTTATTATATTTTTACCCATGATACCTCCAATTTTTTCGTAGTTTAGAATGTTAATTGTCCCTATACACAGGTATCTGGGTCTGATTCATTGGGTGAAAGGTAGGAAACACCCCACACTGGCAACCCACCAGTCCACTGAAGGGCAAACGCTAACACACACACGTCTTTGAAACCCCAGCGGACACAGGGAGAACATGCAAACTCCACACATAAAGGACCCTGGCTGCCCAGCTGGGGATTTGACACCAAACCCTTCTTGCTGTAAGGCGACAGTGCTACCCACTGTGCCACCGTGCTGCCCGCTTGTTGGACATCAAGTTACAAAGCCGCGGGCATTAATACTACGTTTTTCTTGCTTATTAAGGATCTTATAATGTAGTTATATACCAATTCAGTCATATCCAATTCCCTGATTGTATTTCCCCTCTACTGCTGCAGACCTCCACTCCCCATCCGACACATGTGCAGCACCGACCGCTTCTTTTCACATACATCAGACGGGTTCATATGGAGATCTGTCTCGCGCATGGAGAGTCACGCACTGATCTCCATTATCCCCCGTCTCTGTGCAGCATCATCAATCAGCCAGCAGAGGTCGTAACTGCAGCAGTTATGAGGAATCTCCACGACCCCCGTCAGGTAAGCCAGTTGTCCATATAGGTGCCCGACTGGCCAATAGCAAAGCTGAGATTTGAACTTCATTTATTGAATTCAGCGCAGTCAATCCACTAGAGGTTAGGTTTAAACCCAGGTCTCCAAAAGTGTACTGCTAAATTAAACAAATACCTGTTATAAGGACTCGAGGACGGTCTGAAGGACAATCCGAGGTCTCAGGGCTCCTCCAGTGTCTGATCTGTCTCACTGACCAGCTCACGTCCTGATGGTGAAGACGCAGGGAACTCAGGAACGCTGACGCACCCACACGGAACCTCATATCTGTTATTATCAGTCAGAAAACAAGCAGAATGCAGAACGCAGATCAGAAACGTTGGGCTTGTTGTCTTCATAAAAAGTCCAGATTCAGTTTTTTGACTGAAAGGTAGGAAACACCCCACACTGGCAACCCGCCAGTCCATCACAGGGAAGACACACACTGAGGGCAATTTGTAGTATCTTCAGTCTTTGGACTGTGGGAGGGAACCAAAGCACTCAAAGGAAACCCACACAAACACAGCGAGAACATGCTAACTCTACACAGAATAGGGTCTGTCTGCCAGACTGGGTAATCAATCCCAGACATTTCTTGCTGTGAGGTGAAGGCGCTACTCACTGTGCCACCGTGCCGCCTGCTTGTTTGACATCCAATTACAAAACCACAGGCATTAATATGAGAACGTTTCCTCTACTACGACTTGTTTACAATCCATTTATGTTTCCTGATGCAGCTCTATCTCATGATGCTCCCACCATCATACTTCACACAACCCTACATTCTCCAAACATGAGCAGCCAGCTGAAGTATTATCATTCGGTCACTCACTCACTCACTTTCTAAACTGCTTATTTAAATCAGTGTTGCGTGGGTGCTGGAGTGTATCCCAGCTCTAAATGGGTGCAAGGCCCACAGAAACACCCTGGACAGGTGTTAATATGGCAGGAAGGTTTTAGAATTATTAGAAAATAATAAAACGTCTCTCACCTGATTTAATCCCAGTGTCTCGGTGAGAAGATGACCATGACTGAAGTGTTCAGTGTATCAGAGATAATAAAACTGAACCAGGCTGATGGAGGATCAACAGGGTTTAACTCTCAGTATTAAACACACTGCAAATATCGGCTCAATTCCTCATGGGAAATGTAGTTTTTAAAGCCTTATTCTCTCATTGGTCATTGCTTTAACCATTCAAACAGTTACAAAAGGGTAAAAACCTGCTGACCGCTGCTGACCGCTGCTGACCGGGACTTTGTGTGTGTTCAGCTGAGCCGAGCTTTTTTTATTTTTAGCTCTCTGACATAATATATAATGAAAAATAGTGAACATATAGTTCAATAAAATACATTCATATGATTCACTGAGTACTGAAATGTCTTAAACATAAAAAATAACTGTAAAAATAAAAATAGTAATAATAATAATTATTATAATAATGACAATAATAATAAAAACTATAATAATAATTATAATAATGACAATAATAATAAAAACTATAATAATAATATTACTAGTAGAATACTACATAATAATAATAATTGTAATAACAATAATAGTAATAATAATAATAACAACTGTAATAATAATATTACTAGTAGACTACATAATAATAATAATGATAATAATAACAACAATAATAATAACTGTAATAATAATACATTTACTAGTAGAATACTACATAATATTAATTGTAATAATAATAATAATAATTGTAATAATAGTAATACTACTACCACTAATGATAATAAGAATAATTGCAATAATAATAATAGTATTACAGTTAAAACGTAATAATAATAACATTGATAATAATAATACTTCTACTACTATTACTAATAATAATAGTGATAAAAAATAATAGTACTAATAACAACAATTGTAATAATGTTGATTGATAAATAACACCAATGTAAATAATAATAATACTACTGTTACTACAACTACTAATAACGATAATCACAATAATAATAATATTATTAGTGTTATTACTTGATAAAAATACTAATACCAATGATAATAATAATACTTCTACTACTATTACTACAACTACCATTAATAATAGCAGTAAAAATAATAATAATAATAACAACACTACTACTGCTACTAATAATGAACTTGATTTATTTAGTTATTTTTTCTTTATTAATTAAGACATTTCTTAACACTTTCTTATTAATTAATTATTTATTATTATATTAATACAATTATTATCAATGATCAATCTCTTTTTTATTAACCATTTTTTTCATGGTCAGGGTCACAGTGGGTCTGGTCCCACCCAGAGAGGCATAAACACACTCAAAACCATCACATCACAGAGAAACTCAAAACTCCTATTCGCTTACATCCTGGCAAAATTATGCAGTGGGTGTCACTGAGTGTTCTCTCTCTCTCTCGCTCTCTCTCTCTCTCTATATATATATATATATATAAGCTTATCACTTAAGTTCATGACGTAATTCCGTCATTATACCTTGCAACCATTCCTCAATCTTCAGCTGTTCAGTTTCAGTGAGCATGTGCCCACTGTAGCTTCAGATTCTTGTTCTTGGCTGATAGAAGTGGAGGCCGACAGGGTTTTTGGACGGTGTAGCCCATTCCCATCTCTTGTACATTCTGAGATGCTACAGTAGTTACAGCAGTCTTCCTCTCATCTCGATCCAGGGTGGTCATTCTGCTCTGACCACCACCAATCACGCCAGGGTCAAAGTCTGATCTTTATATATTAAAAAGTGTGTGGACACCTGATTATGGATTTATGGTATATTTACAAAAATCAATAAAATTACATAATTAAATACCTTTAAAATACAGTTTACAAACCAGTGTTTTGCCTACTGTCCCAACTCTTTTTGGAATTGGGTGTGTGATTAAGGTTTAATGAGGCAGGATAAGTTTAGCTGAGGTTACAGTATCGTCAGCTCGTCCATGTCGTTCTCTGCAGAGGTGAGAACGTCTCGGTGTGTGAGGAGTTTGTGAAGAGCTTCATCTTCCTCCATCTTTTCTGTTCTGTTCTCTTTCACAATGGACCGGATCTCCTCACGGGCTTCATCCATCATCTGAGCATGCTCGGTCCATCTGAGAAACAGGCCTACACACACACACACACACACACACACACACACACACACACACACACACACACACAGAGTAGGTCAGTAGATTCACTACAAGCAGTGAAGTCATAATTAAACTTTATGTAGCAGTAATTAAGTGGTGCTGCCGGCAGTGTTCATTCATTCATTCATTCATTCACTGATCTGAACACAGTGATAAATCCTGGTCAGAATCATGGTGGGTCTGGCACAATTCGGAAATACTGGGCTATCAGGCTTGTTGGCGCCTCACTTAATTCGTCAGTGCTAAGACTATCAGTACTCAGGTGTGTGAGAGACTTTGATTCTGTGTCCCCTAACTCAGGGTTGATCAAACCCTGGGTCATGAGCCAAACAAAAAAATTTTAACAGGCACACAAACACAAAATGAACTTGTACACATGCGACCCCTTGTGGAGGCTTTATGTTACATATTGTATTTCGTATTGTGTTTCGTTTCCATGTTTGTGTTGCCTGGGTACAAATCATGGACAAAGGGCCTGTTCGAAAATCTAGTGATCTCTCTACACAGCGAATTTTAGGTTCTCCTACACTCCCGAGAAGAGGGCGTGTCTAAATTCTTAAATCCCTTGAAATGCTCCTACTGAGGCGCCTTAATTCTGCTACAAACAAAAACTCCCCTTTTCTCCCAATTTATCGTAGCCTGTTACCTTACCTGTGTGCTCCACCGACCCCTTCTTATCCCCCCTTACTTCGGTGGATTGGAACATGAGGCCGGTCTCTCTCACAGAGAGTCATGCACTGATCTCCACATTCCTCCACTTCTGTACAGGCACCTCGGGCTTCTAACCAGGGTCCTACACAACGTCGAAGACCCTGCCCACTTTTTAGTCCCGTCTTTTCCCACCCAGCAGACTAGTGGCCAATTCTGTCTGCATTGCTGTTCATGCCTGCCCAGCCGACTGGTAGCAGAGCTAAGATTCATGATTGACATGCATGAAAGGCAGAGGTGTAGAATGTTTTGTGGTCTCACCGGTCCACAGCTGGATGGACTGCGGATGAACCGACGGCCAGATGGAGAGCTGGGTGGGTTCGTACAGGGGGTTCAGGAACTGATCTCCATCTGAACAGCGCAGCAGGAACTGGAACAGACAGTGGGTGTTCTCCTTCACCCCAAAAGCGCTTCTAAAATGAGAAAAGAATCGTTCATTTAACAGCAAACACTGAAAATACTCTACATGGTGGGTTATTAGATCTACTATATGGACAAAAGTATGTGGACACCCCTCCTGAGTTTAAGCGCTTGTCACACTCATTGATAACAGTTATTTAAATATAATCATATATTTTATAATTAACAAATTGAGTGCTTCTGACAAGAGAGAAACTTCAGTGATCTGCACATGACTCGGACCTTAATCTTTGGGATGAATTGGAACATCAGTGCCTGACATCACCTTTGAATGAATGGGCACAATTCCCACATACATACGAAAGAACCTTGTGGAACGCCTTTTTTAACTGCCAATGGTTCTGTAATGGTAGTTCCAACAAGCTGTTGGTCAGGTGTCCACATACTTTTGGCCAAATAATGTATAATATACTATAATATGAAGTAAAGGTGCCAAAACTAAACAACGTCAACATACAGTACAGCTGTTGTCAAAAGTTTACAGGCACTAGTTGGAAATGTAAATACGTGGAGGTCCAGTGTTTAGACCAGTGTTTTATGTACTTGTTAATGGGTGCTAGCTCAATTTATATGGGCAGAGAGAAGTTACCAGCTGTAATCAATCGTGATTATAATTTTTTTTTAATAAACTTAAAATAAATTAGTCACAGATAAAGAAGAGTTGCAGAAATTATTGAAACTTCAAGACTGTTCCTTACAAGTGCACACAAACCTTTGACCTCAACTTGATACACGTGGAATTCTATTTTATTTATTTTATTCTGTTCAAATCAATAAAGTTTATTCTTTTTTTCCAACTGTATTTCTATAGATCTCTTTCAATAGATGTATTCGGGACATGTGGGCACCAGAGGGCGCTGTGGGCACCTTTCCCCACTCGTCCCTTGTGTTTATGGAGTTTTTTTTTATTTTTTTTTATTTTAGCTAAATTAAATCTTGCCACAGGCAACATTTTTATGCATAAAACATTTAATTTCCATACATTTAAATAAATAAATAAAATAACAAAATTACATGGTTATTTAAATCGCAAATAAAAGGTTTACGTACAAACAAATCGCTTGTGAACCGAATGAGAAGAGTCGATTCTTCCATTCAAATCATTCAAACAATGAATCGACTCTAATTCAAAATTTGATTCTCGCAAAATCGCAATTCTGTACTAACAGTAAGTCTCTGCCTCTGAATGAATTGGGAGCTTGATGCCCCCGTATGTGCCCCTTTTTACTTTTGACTCTGGGTAAAATAAAATATGTAAAATATGTGCATATGATGTAAAAAAACAAAACAAAACAAAACAAAACAAAACTCACCGTTCGTGTTGGTTGTTGCAGAGGAAGGTCCCATAGTCGGAGGCGTAGGCATCCTGCGCCAGCTGAAGCAGCAATGCCTCGCTAAACTCCAGCGCCAAAGGAAACTGGTGCCAAAGCTGCCACACGCAGTCCAAAAGCAGCAGGAAGGACGGGCATTCTTGTCTGAGACGGGCGTGGGAGTGAGCCGAGTGGGCACAACGATGCCGGAACGGGTGACCTGCCTGGGATAAGGGGGCATAAACGCTGCATTAAGACCAGGAATAAGCTGCTGTTACACAGGACTGGTACACTTTAAGTGTGGTGACCGTTCAGGATGGCAGGATTTTGGAATCTATGAAACTTTTGGGATTTATATCTTCTAATCTGGGCAGTGGCAATGACGTAGCCAACTGTGGCCGGGAGTATGAAAGATGAGCTCTGCTCTCAGGGTGGACGTCTTGGGCACCTGTGACCTCGCCCTGTCGACTTCTGAGTATGATGCTGTGTTAAACATCATTACAGAAGGTGGTGATATGTCTCAGAGGAAGCACATGTTAGCCGCAGACTGCCGATCTAAGAGTCTTGATTGGTTGGTGGAGGTAGGAGGGTGCTTGGGTGGCGCAGTGGTCTAATGTGCACGGCTGTGCCTGGTGGAGGGATGTTGGCAGGGACTGCTACTGCTGCACTATTGCGACCTCTGCTGTCCGGTCGAGGCGCCTGCACCGGTGATGGATGATTTGCATGGTGCGAATCTTCATACGCGATGCAGTTTCTGTGAGACTCCGCCACTAGTGGGGTGTCTGAGGGGGCACATGATAGTCTTAGCTCTCCTCAGCCAGCGCATGGGTGGTGATAGAGTCAACATGTGGTTCCTCCGAGATCTTTTTAACCTGCAGCTCATCAAACGTCATTGGATGTGGGTGCAAACGAGCCCTCTTCTGTATCCAGGAGCTCAGGAAGGGCATATAAGGGCGTGGCAACTAAATCACTAAGGAATAGCCACTCCCACAGGAATTCGGGCGCACCCATTCGTAATCGCTCGCTCACCTGTACCCACTCCCTCTCCAGCAGTCGTAGGAACCCTCGGAACGTTCGGCACTCCGGGTCTAAGATGAGCTGAGCCAGCGTCGTCACCAGCAGGGTGGAATCTGTTCCGTCCGAGCCGTGAACCAACACTGAGTGACCGTCCCTAACACAACACAGAAATTAAACAGGGTGGACAGACTGGAACTGGTCAAAGCTGTCTGCAAGGTCACACTCTTACCCCTTTTTCACCAAAAAAACCATGGTTCTTGAACCGGTTCTGTTCAGGTTTCTCTGAACTTTGGTGTTCTGTAGAGAACCGACGCGCGTTTCCACCAGTTTTTGAGAACCAAGCCTTTGTCATCATCGGTGGGCGTTACTTAACCAAAGTTAAGAGCAGTAATATCATGGTGGAGCGTGTAGATTATGTGCGAGCATTTGTGCTGCTGTTACAGATGTTTGTTTTTATGTAAAAAGCATCAATCTAACAATCAGTGATAAGAAGACGTGACGTGTTTGTCTCAGTTGTTGTTTTCTGTAGTTTATTGACGTGAGAAGAGTTTTGTGCTTCGGTTTCACCACGACTCTTGCCACAGATAGCCGATTTACTCAGCGCTCGACTCGAGCGGTGAAAGATCACTAAAGTTCCACAACACGAACAAACATCTGTGTGAAATAACCATCAAATCTACTCTAAAATACCACGTGTATCTGTGTTTAGCTGGATTTACACGTGTGGTGGTTATGCAGCTCGTGGAGGTGAAAAAGCTTCACGCTTTATATTTTACGTTAAGCGTGTTTCGTTCTGTCCGGGTCACTTTTATCACGTAATATCACACAGTTCATCTTTTTAAAGGCGCTTTGAAAATATCAGCGGCAAACTGGCTCAAAATGTAATCAGGTGAAGTTTAAAAGGTAAAAATGCAGCATTAAGCGCAACATGACGCCCACAGACGGACGTCACGGTTCGGGCTGAATAACCCAGTATTCTGTGGTGCCAGATTGGCCCGCTAGTTCGCTGTCTGGAACCTCTGGAACCGGTTCAAAGTCAAGTTCGGGAACCGGAACGGGCTCCGTGCCGCGTCGGTGGAAAAGGGGTATGTTTGATCATTGTCTGTGGACACTTAAACATTTTCCAGGGACGTCTGTGCACTTTTTAACAAGACGATGCAGAACAATACGCTGTACACATCTCAAAAGCACGGCTGCAAAGAAGAGGAAGAAGAGGGTACGGGTACTGGAGTGGCCTGCCTGCAGTCCTGACCTGTCCCCAGCAGAGAGTGTGTGGAGAATTGAAGTTGAACCCCGTACTGTTGCACCTTAAGACGTGTTTGCAGGAAATACGGGACAAAATAAGACCTGAAACACTAAATCGTGTGGTAAATGCTTAACCGTCCCAACCTTTTTTTTGGAATGTGTTGCAGGCTTTGAAATGCAGGAATGGATGTTTATTTACAAACGAAAACTTGTCTGCAATCAAATAAAAGTCAAAGTAAACATGGTGCCCAGGTGGAGCAGCGGGATTTTCAGCTAGCACACCAGCGCTGGTATTCTGGACCCTCCGAGTTCAAATCTCAGCTCTGCTACCGGTCGGCTGGGCGCCCCCTAGGGGCCACGATCGGCTGTGCCTGCAGCAGACCTTATGGCCCTCATAAGGAACTTATACACATGACACTCATTTCATAACAAGGAACAGGAGACGGGCGGAGACCCACTAGTCTGCTGGGTGAGGAAAGACCGGACTAAAAAGGGGGAAGTACAGGCGAACAAGAAGGGGTCGGTGCCCCCCTCGTCCAATTCTCTGTTAAGACCTGAGCTGTCGATCACAGATCCAGTAAATCCAGCGGACGGATCAGGCGCTTACCTCTCTACACACTCGGCCACCAGCCCGGCGGTGGACAGGGCGCTGTGGACGTGTGAAAGCCATTTAGAGTTCTCCAGCTTACTCAGCCATCGGTCCATGCTATGAGACGAGTCTCCACACGCTTCAACCAGCTTTATTAAGCTCTCCTGCAGCACCTTACCTCTGAAACACACACACACACACACACACACGACTCTCACTGTGGTTCACTACTGCAATCCTAAACCTTCCCTGTTACAAGTAGGATAACGACGATACAGCTAAACTGTTCGACTTTTATAAAACGTGCAATTTATTCATACCAAAAATGAACCTCAGGGTCTCGCTCTACGCAGACGGATTTCCCATCATCCTACACTCCCGAGAAGAGGGCGTGTCAAAATTCTTAGTCGCTTCGTTTCCAGTAAATGTGACCAACCTGTCCAGGGTGTTCCTGCCTTGCGCCCAGTGTTACCCAGTGGAACTGGACCATCTGATAACGTATGTAGCCTTGGTGTTGTCCTGGATAACCAGCTGACCTTCTCTCCTCACATAGCCAACATGACAAGATGGTGCCGGTTCCTCCTCTACAACATCAGGAAGATTCGGCCATTTCTCTCCATGGAAGCTCCTCAGATTCTGGTCCAGTCACTTGTAACCTCACGGTTGGACGACTGCAACTCCCTCCTGGCAGGAGCTCCTATGTCCACTATTAAACCCTTACAGCTCATTCAAAATGCAGCTGCCCGTCTGGTCTTTAACCAACCTAAACACTGCCACATCACCCCACTGCTGCCACATCATCACCCCACTGCTGCCACATCATCACCCCACTGCTGCCTCATCATCACCCCACTGCTGCCACATCATCACCCCACTGCTGCCACATGATCACCCCACTGCTGCCTCATCATCACCCCACTGCTGCCTCATCATCACCCCACTGCTGCCACATCATCACCCCACTGCTGCCACATCACCCCACTGCTGCCACATCATCACCCCACTGCTGCCACATCACCCCACTGCTGCCACATCACCTCACTGCTGCGTTCTCTTCACTGGCTTCCTGTAGCTGCACACATTCAGTTTAAAACACTGATGCTCACCTACAAAGCCAAAAATGGACCCCAAGCTACCTTCAACGTCTAATAAAGCCCCGCTCTGTACCACGCAACCTCCGAGCCACCAGCCTCGCTCGACTCGATCCTCCACCCAGGACTCAAGGAAGACGAGCATCAGCATCAAGGATCTTCTCTTTACCGACACCCAAGTGGTGGAACGAGCTTCACCTGTCTGTCCAAACATCTGAGTCTCTTGCAGTCTTTAACAGACGATTAAAAACCTTCATCACCTCTTTACTAAACACTTAAGCTGACGTGTACTTACTTATTCATTAATTAAAAAAAAAACTTTGGTTCTATCAGGGTTTCAGCAGATTTGTGTTCTTAGACTAGAGTAAGGTAATGTTCACTATGGAAGCTCTTCTGTAAGTCGCTCTGGATAAGAGCATCTGCTAAATGCAGAAAATGTAAACGAGCATAAAGTGACCGACACGTACCTCTCCATATGTCTGTGCAGTCTCCTCCAGGGGCGATAGCAGGATTTAGACTCGAACCCTCCTCCGGTCATGCGCGCCTGCTGAGCTTGCTGGGCGGATCGCAGGTCTACGACGTAACCCAGCTCAGAGTCACAGATCGCCGCCTGGAGCAGGAGCTCGTCCTCCTTACAGCGCCTCCTGTTGGCTCCCGGCAGGGGCTGAGCGCTCCTCATGATGACCTTGGTCCAGACAACAAGGTCACAGTTAGGAGCAATAGCCACATTTTGTGCAGTTTGTGTCGCACTGAATGCAGGCAGATTATCACTTAGAATTAAGGCGCCTTAATAGGCAGGATTTTAGAATCTAGGAATTTAGACACGCCCTCTTCTCGGGAGTGTGGGATGCGTCTGTGAGCTAGGTTTTCAGACAGACCCAATGACGTAGCCGCCTGGGTCTGGGAGTCCAAGAGAGCATAATGAATGTCATCCTGTAATCAGAGTGAGACTTATTATTATTCATTATATTGCATGCACACTTGGCTTGAAGAGGAAGCACATGCTAGCCAGCACACTTAAGTTGGAAGCGCTCGTGCAGTAGGAGCCGCAACCTGTTTAATTTCCTCATTAACAGTCTCAGCTCAGCTCTTAGTACCTCAGTCGTGTAGAAAACGACCAGTAGCACTGATTAAAACATAGTGCTGAACCTCTCAGTGCTATTTATATCCACATTGTTGTTCGTGGGCAGCTGGCATCCGTCGCCGTATTGCACAAGCCCTCGATATTTTTGGGAAAATCCTGTTCCCTCTGCTCCCTGTAGATCCCACATCTGGATTTATTTCTATTTCGAGGCATTAAAGGAAGAGGAAGAGGATCGGTGAGAGATCTAGGGTGGATCTTACCGTGCCGTTGCGATGGTGGCAGTAGCACAGCACGGGAAATCTTCCACCCTGTCGAAAGCGCGCCGCCTTCACCAGCGCATCGTCGTCCACCGCGTGCGGCACGATCACCGTGTCCGGGTACGAAGGGCACACCGAGTAATCCCAGTTCACCTTGCTCAGCCTCCACCGGTCCCACTGCTCAACCAAACACGAAGAGGGAAAACGAGAGACGTCTGATTTGAGTATGATTAAACTGTGTGTGTACTGTAACTCACCAGTCTCTGTGTGTGAGTATGTGTGTGTACATTATCTTACTAGTCTCTCTGTGTGTGAGTGTGGGTATGTTAATGTGTGTGTGTGTGTGTGTACTGCAGCTCACCAGTCTGTGTGTGTGTGTGTGTATATGTTAAGGTGTGTGTGTGTGTGTAGCTTATCTCACCAGTCTGTCTGTGTGTGAGTGTGGGTATGTTAGTGTGTGTGTGTGTGTGTACCGTAGCTCACCAGTCTGTCTGTGTGTGTATATGTTAAGGTGTGTGTGTGTGTGTAGCTTATCTCACCAGTCTCTCTGTGTGTGAGTGTGGGTATGTTAGTGTGTGTGTGTGTGTGTGTACCGTAGCTCACCAGTCTGTCTGTGTGTGAGTGTGGGTATGTGTGTGTGTGTGTGTGTGTGTGTGTGTGTGTGTGTGTACCGTAGCTCACCAGTCTGTCTGTGTGTGAGTGTGGGTATGTTAGTGTGTGTGTGTGTGTGTGTGTGTGTACCGTAGCTCACCAGTCTCTCTGTGTGTGAGTGTGGGTATGTTAGTGTGTGTGTGTGTGTGTGTACCGTAGCTCACCAGTCTGTCTGTGTGTGAGTGTGGGTATGTGTGTGTGTGTGTGTGTGTGTGTGTGTGTGTGTGTGTGTGTACCGTAGCTCACCAGTCTGTCTGTGTGTGAGTGTGGGTATGTTAGTGTGTGTGTGTGTGTGTGTACCGTAGCTCACCAGTCTGTCTGTGTGTGAGTGTGGGTATGTTAGTGTGTGTGTGTGTGTGTGTGTACCGTAGCTCACCAGTCTGTCTGTGTGTGAGTGTGGGTATGTTAGTGTGTGTGTGTGTGTGTGTGTGTGTGTGTGTGTGTGTGTACCGTAGCTCACCAGTCTGTCTGTGTGTGTATATGTTAAGGTGTGTGTGTGTGTGTGTGTAGCTTATCTCACCAGTCTGTCTGTGTGTGTATATGTTAAGGTGTGTGTGTGTGTGTGTGTGTGTACTGCAGCTCACCAGTCTGTGTGTGTGTGTGTATATGTTAAGGTGTGTGTGTGTGTAGCTTATCTCACCAGTCTCTCTGTGTGTGAGTGTGGGTATGTTAGTGTGTGTGTGTGTGTGTACCGTAGCTCACCAGTCTGTCTGTGTGTGAGTGTGGGTATGTTAGTGTGTGTGTGTGTGTGTGTACCGTAGCTCACCAGTCTCTCTGTGTGTGTATATGTTAAGGTGTGTGTGTGTGTGTAGCTTATCTCACCAGTCTGTCTGTGTGTGAGTGTGGGTATGTTAGTGTGTGTGTGTGTGTGTGTGTGTGTACCGTAGCTCACCAGTCTCTCTGTGTGTGTATATGTTAAGGTGTGTGTGTGTGTAGCTTATCTCACCAGTCTGTCTGTGTGTGAGTGTGGGTATGTTAGTGTGTGTGTGTGTGTGTGTGTGTACCGTAGCTCACCAGTCTCTCTGTGTGTGTATATGTTAAGGTGTGTGTGTGTGTAGCTTATCTCACCAGTCTGTCTGTGTGTGAGTGTGGGTATGTTAGTGTGTGTGTGTGTGTGTGTGTGTACCGTAGCTCACCAGTCTCTCTGTGTGTGTATATGTTAAGGTGTGTGTGTGTGTAGCTTATCTCACCAGTCTGTCTGTGTGTGAGTGTGGGTATGTTAGTGTGTGTGTGTGTGTGTGTGTGTGTACCGTAGCTCACCAGTCTGTCTGTGTGTGTATATGTTAAGGTGTGTGTGTGTGTGTAGCTTATCTCACCAGTCTGTCTGTGTGTGAGTGTGGGTATGTTAGTGTGTGTGTGTGTGTGTGTGTGTACCGTAGCTCACCAGTCTGTCTGTGTGTGTATATGTTAAGGTGTGTGTGTGTGTGTAGCTTATCTCACCAGTCTGTCTGTGTGTGAGTGTGGGTATGTTAGTGTGTGTGTGTGTGTGTGTGTACCGTAGCTCACCAGTCTGTCTGTGTGTGTATATGTTAAGGTGTGTGTGTGTGTGTAGCTTATCTCACCAGTCTGTCTGTGTGTGAGTGTGGGTATGTTAGTGTGTGTGTGTGTGTGTGTGTGTGTACCGTAGCTCACCAGTCTGTCTGTGTGTGTATATGTTAAGGTGTGTGTGTGTGTGTAGCTTATCTCACCAGTCTGTCTGTGTGTGTGAGTAAGATTTGAGTATGATTAACTCTCTGAAATGTTTTCACTTTTTGATACAGCGGTACCTTGAAACTGGACGTCAGTCGGTTCTGGGAGTGGTGTTGAGTTTTAAAGACGTTGAGTTTTAAGGTATTTTTTCCCATAAGGATGTTTGGGGAACCTGTTAATGCGTTCCATTGGTCAGTGAAAATGAATACATGAATGCATGGATGGTGGTGCCGTGATGATGAGGCGTGTTTGTGTATCGTTACAGAGTGAAAGAGAGAGAGGCTTGATAAAAACAGGACAGACATGAATCAGAAATGGAACAGAGAAGGTCAAAGGTCACGAGGTCAAAAACTTCATCGTTTCTAAATATATAGTTTGTGTTTAACTGATCTGTTCCTCAGTGAATGACTAGAGTAACAGCATAACTTTCACCATAAATACACTTACAGCAGAACAGCAGAGTGTGCTCACACACACACACACACACTTCATTTCCTGTGTGTCTGTTGAGCTCAACAGAATCCATTCACTTCCTGTGCCAAGCAACTGTTTCCTGTTTGTCTTCTTTAAAAAGGTTATGAAACCAGGTCCTAATATAGACCCACAAAATTACTGACTGTGTGTATATACACCGATCAGCCATAACATTAAAACCACCTCCTTGTTTCTACACTCACTGTCCATTTTATCAGCTCCACTTACCATATAGAAGCACTTTGTAGTTCTACAATTACTGACTGTAGTCCATCTGTTTCGGGTGGTGGATCATTCTCAGCACTGCAGTGACACTGACATGGTGGTGGTGTGTTAGTGTGTGTTGTGCTGGTATGAGTGGATCAGACACAGCAGCGCTGCTAGAGGTTTTAAACACCGTGTCCACTCACTGTCCACTCTATTAGACACTCCTACCTAGTCGGTCCACCTTGTAGATGTAAAGTCAGAGACGATCGCTCATCTATTGCTGCTGTTTGAGTCGCTCATCTTCTAGACCTTCATCAGTGGTCACAGAACGCTGCCCACGGGGCGCTGTCGGCTGGATATTTTTGGGTGGTGGACGATTCTCAGTCCAGCCAAGTGACAGTGAGGTGTTTAAAAACTCCAGCAGCGCTGCTGTGTCAGATCCACTCATACCAGCACAACACACACTAACACACCACCACCATGTCTGAGAATGATCCACCACCCAAATAATACCTGCCCTGTGGGGGTCCTGACCATTGAAGAACAGCATGAAAGCAGGTTAAAAAGGTAAGTAGAGAAACAGATGGACTACAGTCAGTAATTGTAGAACTACAAAGTGCTCTCTGTGTGTGTGTGTATACTGTAGCTCACCTGTCTCTCTGTGTGTGTGTGTGTGCGTGTGTGTGTATTTTAGTGTGTGTGTACTGTAACTCACCTGTCTCTCTGTGTGTGTGTGTGTGTGTGTGTGTGTGTGTATTTTAGTGTGTGTGTACTGTAACTCACCTGTCTCTCTGTGTGTGTGTGTGTGTGTGTGTGTGTATTTTAGTGTGTGTGTACTGTAACTCACCTGTCTCTGTGTGTGTGTATTTTGGTGTGTGTTAGTGTGTGAGTGTGTGTGTGTGTGTGTACTGTAGCTCACCAGTCTCTCTGTGTGTGTGTGTGTGTGTGTGTACTGTAGCTCACCAGTCTCTCTGTGTGTGTGTGTGTGTGTGTGTACTGTAGCTCACCAGTCTCTCTGTGTGTGTGTGTGTGTGTGTGTGTACTGTAGCTCACCAGTCTCTCTGTGTGTGTGTGTGTGTGTGTGTGTGTGTGTGTACTGTAGCTCACCAGTCTCTCTGTGTGTGTGTGTGTACTGTAGCTCACCAGTCTCTGTGTGTGTGTGTGTGTGTGTGTGTACTGTAGCTCACCAGTCTCTGTGTGTGTGTGTGTGTGTGTGTGTACTGTAGCTCACCAGTCTCTCTGTGTGTGTGTGTGTGTGTACTGTAGCTCACCAGTCTCTGTGTGTGTGTGTGTGTACTGTAGCTCACCAGTCTCTGTGTGTGTGTGTGTACTGTAGCTCACCAGTCTCTCTGTGTGTGTGTGTGTGTGTGTGTGTGTACTGTAGCTCACCAGTCTCTCTCTCTGTGTGTGTGTGTGTACTGTAGCTCACCAGTCTCTCTGTGTGTGTGTATGTGTACTGTAGCTCACCAGTCTCTGTGTGTGTGTGTGTGTGTGTGTGTGTGTGTACTGTAGCTCACCAGTCTCTCTCTGTGTGTGTATGTGTGTGTGTGTGTGTGTGTGTGTACTGTAGCTCACCAGTCTCTGTGTGTGTGTGTGTGTACTGTAGCTCACCAGTCTGTGTGTGTGTGTGTGTGTGTGTGTACTGTAGCTCACCAGTCTCTGTGTGTGTGTGTGTGTGTGTGTTTTGAGGGTGTGTACTGTAGCTCACCAGTCTCTGTGTGTGTGTTTGTGTGTGTACTGTAGCTCACCAGTCTCTGTGTGTGTGTGTGTGTTGAGGGTGTGTACTGTAGCTCACCAGTCTCTGTGTGTGTGTGTGTGTGTGTGTGTGTATGTACTGTAGCTCACCAGTCTCTCTCTCTGTGTGTGTGTGTGTGTGTGTGTTGAGCGTGTGTACTGTAGCTCACCAGTCTCTGTGTGTGTGTGTGTGTTGAGGGTGTGTACTGTAGCTCACCAGTCTGTGTGTGTGTGTGTGTTGAGGGTGTGTACTGTAGCTCACCAGTCTCTGTGTGTGTGTGTGTGTTGAGGGTGTGTACTGTAGCTCACCAGTCTCTCTGTGTGTGTGTGTGTTGAGGGTGTGTACTGTAGCTCACCAGTCTCTCTGTGTGTGTGTGTGTTGAGGGTGTGTACTGTAGCTCACCAGTCTCTCTGTGTGTGTGTGTGTTGAGGGTGTGTACTGTAGCTCACCAGTCTCTGTGTGTGTGTGTGTGTGTTGAGGGTGTGTACTGTAGCTCACCAGTCTCTGTGTGTGTGTGTGTGTTGAGGGTGTGTACTGTAGCTCACCAGTCTCTGTGTGTGTGTGTGTGTGTGTGTGTGTACTGTAGCTCACCAGTCTCTCTGTGTGTGTGTGTGTGTGTGTGTGTGTGTGTACTGTAGCTCACCAGTCTCTCTGTGTGTGTGTGTGTACTGTAGCTCACCAGTCTCTGTGTGTGTGTGTGTGTGTGTGTGTACTGTAGCTCACCAGTCTCTGTGTGTGTGTGTGTGTGTGTGTGTACTGTAGCTCACCAGTCTCTCTGTGTGTGTGTGTGTGTGTACTGTAGCTCACCAGTCTCTGTGTGTGTGTGTGTGTACTGTAGCTCACCAGTCTCTGTGTGTGTGTGTGTACTGTAGCTCACCAGTCTCTCTGTGTGTGTGTGTGTGTGTGTGTGTGTACTGTAGCTCACCAGTCTCTCTCTCTGTGTGTGTGTGTGTACTGTAGCTCACCAGTCTCTCTGTGTGTGTGTATGTGTACTGTAGCTCACCAGTCTCTGTGTGTGTGTGTGTGTGTGTGTGTGTGTACTGTAGCTCACCAGTCTCTCTCTGTGTGTGTATGTGTGTGTGTGTGTGTGTGTGTGTACTGTAGCTCACCAGTCTCTGTGTGTGTGTGTGTGTACTGTAGCTCACCAGTCTGTGTGTGTGTGTGTGTGTGTGTGTACTGTAGCTCACCAGTCTCTGTGTGTGTGTGTGTGTGTGTTTTGAGGGTGTGTACTGTAGCTCACCAGTCTCTGTGTGTGTGTTTGTGTGTGTACTGTAGCTCACCAGTCTCTGTGTGTGTGTGTGTGTTGAGGGTGTGTACTGTAGCTCACCAGTCTCTGTGTGTGTGTGTGTGTGTGTGTGTGTATGTACTGTAGCTCACCAGTCTCTCTCTCTGTGTGTGTGTGTGTGTGTGTGTTGAGCGTGTGTACTGTAGCTCACCAGTCTCTGTGTGTGTGTGTGTGTTGAGGGTGTGTACTGTAGCTCACCAGTCTGTGTGTGTGTGTGTGTTGAGGGTGTGTACTGTAGCTCACCAGTCTCTGTGTGTGTGTGTGTGTTGAGGGTGTGTACTGTAGCTCACCAGTCTCTCTGTGTGTGTGTGTGTTGAGGGTGTGTACTGTAGCTCACCAGTCTCTCTGTGTGTGTGTGTGTTGAGGGTGTGTACTGTAGCTCACCAGTCTCTCTGTGTGTGTGTGTGTTGAGGGTGTGTACTGTAGCTCACCAGTCTCTCTGTGTGTGTGTGTGTTGAGGGTGTGTACTGTAGCTCACCAGTCTCTGTGTGTGTGTGTGTGTGTTGAGGGTGTGTACTGTAGCTCACCAGTCTCTGTGTGTGTGTGTGTGTTGAGGGTGTGTACTGTAGCTCACCAGTCTCTGTGTGTGTGTGTGTGTGTTGAGGGTGTGTACTGTAGCTCACCAGTCTCTCTGTGTGTGTGTAGTCCTTTTCCGGAGAGGATAAACCCCAGGATTCACCCAGCCTGAGTCCCTGTGGCCGGTAGAAGAACGGGTACATTTCTGTAACACTCTCCAGAGAGGAAAGAGCCTGACCACACACACACACACACACACACACACACACATACATTTTTCAGCAGCATTCAGCAGTCAGCAGACACTTTTATCAGGGCAACTTACAGTCTTAGCAATTAAGGGTTAAGGGCAACCTGGCAGTGGTGGGGCTTGAACCGGCAACCTTCTGATTACTGGACCTTAACCGCTAAGCTACAACTGCCCACACACAGTCTGTTCTCGGAGGCCCTTAACCCTTAATTAAACTCTGTAAACAAATGTGGGTTCTCGATTTAGGTACTGGAGAAGTAATCAGAAGGTTCCTGGTTCAAGCACCACTATCACCAAGCTGCCATTGTTGGGCCCCAGTGCAAGGCCCTTAACCCCTTAAATGCTCAAACTGTGTCAGTCACAACTGTAAGTGGGAATGAAATGAATAAAACGTTTGTATACATGTATGTTAGTATGTAAATAACGATTTGAGTGCAGTGGTAGGTCAGTCGGTAGGGTATTAAACTAATAATAATAATAATAATAATAATAATAATAAGGTTGCTGGTTCAAGCCTCACCACTGCCAAGTTGCTACTATTGGGCCCTTGAGCAAGGCCCTTAACTTTCAACTGCTTGCATTGTACATAGATGCTTTTGTCCAAAGGTTATGAATGTGACTGGAAACAATGTAAGTAATTGTACGGGCAGTTGTAGCCTAGCGGTTTGGGTACTGGACTAGTAATCAGAAGGTTGCCAGTTCAAACCCCACCACTGCCAGGCTGCCCTTAACCCTCAAGTGCTTAGACTGTATACTGTAAGTCGCTTTGGATAAAAGCGTCTTCTAAATGATGAAAATGTAAGTCCTTTAGAGTTAGGGGCCTTGCTCAGGGGCCCAACAGTGGCAACCTGGTGGTGGGGCTTGCCCAACAGTCCAGCATATTAACCGCTAAGTTACCACTGTCGTAACCTTTGACCATTCACACAAATTTCCTCTTAACTGTACATTGTACATAGTCACAACTGTAAGTCGCTTTGGATAAAAGCGTCCACCAGCTGTCCAGATAACAGCTGTAAAACAGCTGTTTAAATATGTAAAATATGATCTGGGTATGAATCCATCCTTGCAGATCACGTACACCCGTACACGCTGACCATCTTCCCTGGGCCGGATGGGATCCTCCAGCGAGACGATACGACACGTCACATGACTACAAATGTCCCACATTGGTTGGAAGAGCATGACCACGACTTCTCCAGACTTGAACCCAGTTAAGCATTTGTGGGAGCACCTCGATGGTGGCGTCGGCTCTATGGATCCTCCACCACGCCCCTTCCAGCAGCTGTGTGATGCACTGCAGTCAGCATGGCTCCAGATACCTGAGAGAACCTACCAGGACCTGACTGAGTCTCTCCCAGCCCGTCCAGCTGCTGTCCGTGCTGCACACGCCGCTTACTCTGGATATTAGCTGGTGGTCATAATTATGTGACTCGACCGTGACTGACACACAAATTCAGGATGAAACGAATAATTCTTTATTATTATTTATTTAAATTGCTCTTAGTTTTAGTACCTCGATGGAGCTGGCGATGTTCAGGCACTCCTCCATGCCGGGAATGTCCAGCTGGAGGATGCGCAGGTCCTTACACTTGATAACGATGGTCCCAGACGAGCCAGTTACTCTGCGCACACACACACACACGCACTTCAGATATCATATACTGTTGTTTGGTTTCACAATGAGCAGAACGTGTCGGTATGAGGAAGCAGTAACGCTGACATGAAAGCGCGGCCACGTTGACTGCAGCGGTGTTTTCCTGACCTACTCAACATGCTCTTGCAAGAACAGCAGGAAACTGTGGTGTGTGTGTGTGTGTTGGTGTGTGTGTGTGTTGGTGTGTGTGTGTGTTTCTTTCTTACACATGAGTAAACACACAACACAAAAAGAAATGCGACGCTGTTCAGGCACGTGAAGCGAGAAGAATGCGATGCAAGCACAGATTACACGGCCGTGCAGACGTAAGCGGCCCTTCGATACCGCGAGCCGTTCTGCTTGCGATTTGGGACGCAGCCGCAGCGGTGATTAGTGCTGACTCGAACCTTTGCTTTCGGAGCTGCGGGTACTCTAGTAGATTCTCCACGCTGATACAGAAAAAGAAAGTGAGAAGTTCAGACTGTTAGTGATTGACTTTAGTTAGACTGACTGTGTTTATTAATAGGCACATGGAACAGTCGTCTCGTTCCAAGGGAAGGAAAAAACCCAAACGGTCACCTTATGCTCGAGAGGAAATTTGTGTGAATGGTCAAAGGTCACGACAGTGGTAACTTAGCGGTTAATATGCTGGACTGTTGGTCAAGCCCCACCGCCAAGCGGGCCACTCTAACTCTAAATGACTTACATTTACATTTTCAGCATTTAGCAGATGCTTTTATCCAAAGCGACTTACATTATACAGTCTAAGCTCTTGAGGGTTAGGGGCCTTGCTCAAGGGCCCGGCAGTGGGAGCCTGGCAGTGGTGGGGCTTGAACTGGCAACCTTCTGATTACTAGTCCAGTACCTTAACCGCTAGGCTACAACTGACCTTACAATTACTTACATTGTTTCCAGTCACATTCATAACCTTTGGACAAAAGCATCTATAAACCAAGAACCCACAAAAACTTAGAAGCTGCTGGAACACAAGAGACACTGTCCACGGTCAGACAAGCTTTACGCAAACAAAACCCCCCGCCCTAATCTGGCACCTGAAAGCCTGGCGTCCGTTCCAGCTAATTCCCAGAGTAAGGGACATGTGCAGCAGGTGGGTTTGCATCACCTTGTAGAAAAATGCTGGACGTCCCTGGAAAAGACGACGTCTTGAAAGCAGCAACATGTTGCTCTAACATCTCAATGTACTTTTCTGTATTAATGCTGCATCACAGAATGTAAATGACCTTTACCAAGGGCACTGACATGCCCCCATACCATGACAGACCCTGGTACTGACACACACCCCCATACCATGACAGACCCTGGTACTGACACACCCCCATACCATGACAGACCCTGGTACTGACACACCCCCATACCATGACAGACCCTGGTACTGACACACACCCCCATACCATGACAGACCCTGGTACTGACACACCCCCATACCATGACAGACCCTGGTACTGACACGCCCCCATATCATGACAGACCCTGGTACTGACACACCCCCATACCATGACAGACCCTGGTACTGACACACCCCCATACCATGACACACCCTGGTACTGACACACACCCCCATACCATGACAGACCCTGGTACTGACACACCCCCATACCATGACAGACCCTGGTACTGACACGCCCCCATATCATGACAGACCCTGGTACTGACACACGGCGTCCATTTTTTTCAAAAAAAGACCTGGAATGCTGAATTATCTGACCACAATACACGTTTCCACTGTGTGATGGTCCATCCTAGATGCCTCCGAGCCCAGATAAGTCGACGCCTCTTCTGGACATGGTTAACATAAGGCTTCTTTTTTGCACAGTAAAGTGTTAAGTATCATTTGTGCAGTAACTCTGTATTGTAGAGCTGATAAAGGTTTGATAAACTAATCCCTCACCCATGTGGTTATATCAGCTAGTGTTGAGTGGAGGTTCTTGATGCGGCGCCGTCTGAGGGATGGAAGATCACGAGCGTTCAGATTAAGCTCGCACCCTCGACCTTTACACACTGAAATTCCTCCTGATTCCTTGAACGGTTAAATGATATTCTGCACTGTAGCGGGAGAACATGCAAATCCCTTCTGATCTTTCTTTGAGATTCATTGTTTTTAATCATTTCAATCATTTTTTCACACATTTGTGGACAAACTGGATCCTCTGATCATCTTTACTCATTAGAAACTCGGCCGATCTAAAGGGGTTGAATATTTTTTCTCACTCTATATGAAGTGTTTAAGCAGCTAAATGAACAGGACGTGTCGCTCAGGTCTGTGGTTAATCATTCAGTGAAAAGTCCAGCCAAAATAAACAAACCTCCACCTGACCGACTGATAATAATATTAAACAAAAAACGTGAACTGGAACCACCCAAAAAGTATGTGGACACCTGAACCACGAGCCGTGGGCATTAATCTAAAGTCACCCCTTACTTCGTTTGCATCTATACCAGCCTCCACTTATCTGGCAGGGCTTTCCACATGCTTTTGGAGTGTGCCTGTTGGAACTTGTGCTCGTTCCGTCAATAAAAAACCCCCCTGAAGTCAGGCACTAATGATCGACATGATCTGGCTTGTGATTGAGGTTCTAATTCATCCCAAAGGTGTTGACTCCACACCAGACTCAACAAACAGGGGCACAGCCATGCAGGACCAGAGGACGACCTTCCCCAAACTATTGTCACAATGATATGATAGACTGGATAGCAGTAGGTGTGTCTGAAACACACTGGGTAAGATTGTGCTGGACATCAATTCATCACATGGCATCACACACTCGCACATCCAGAGACAATTTTCCACAGTAAATCCACCTACTGCAAGGTTCCGGGAGGTTGGAGAAACCCTGAGTAGCCAGAGAAAACAGGGAGAACATGCAAAATGCATCACAGTGACCAGAGGTACTCATCTAGTTATGTGCCCCTCATTTCATTTGCATCTATACCAGCCTCCACTTATCTGGCAGGGCTTTCCACATGATTTTGGAGTGTGTCTGTTGGAACTTGTGCCTGTTCAGTAAAAAAGAAGGGCACAGCCATGCAGGACCAGAGGACGACCTTCCCCAAACTATTGTCACAATGATATGATAGACTGGATAGCAGTAGGTGTGACTGAAACACACTGTGCTGGGCACCGATTCATCACATGGCATCACAGGGCATCAGACACTTGCACATCTGGAGACAATTTAGCACAGCCAATCCACCTACTGCAGGGTTCCGGGAGGTTGGAGAAACATTGAGTAGCCAGAGAAAACAGGGAGAACATGCAAAATGCATCACAGTGACCAGAGATGAGGACCAAACCCAGGTCCGCAAGAACTCATCTAGATATGACCCACCAACTCTACCAGAACTTCCA
>NC_086000.1:36950886-37010886 GCF_030014385.1 Trichomycterus rosablanca | reverse complement strand
CATGCAATCTTTGTTTTATTTTCTTTTTTGAATTTTTTGTAGCAAAGCCAGCAATTTCTTGATACTTGCTCTATCTGAGGAATGTGGGTGACGTAAAACGATGAGGAAGTGGTTGGAGCTACTGAAAGCTGAGATGGCAAAATTGAATCGACGGAAATGTCTGCAAGTTGGCGCGACAGATTTTCCCTAAAGTTTATCTGGCTGTAGCCTGCTGAACTAAACCCATAACGTGATGCTGGATTGGAATGATGCCAGTCCTGAAACAAAATGAAACTATTAACGACGGCTATGTCCACAAAATGGAAGAAGTGTTTTCCACCACTTTTGAGTTTTCTGAAGCAGATTGTATGTGTTTAACATTTGATCAGATCTGTCAACACCTCCCATGTGTTTATTGTAGTCCTTTACTACAGCTGGTTGACGGACTACTTTCCTGTCCCACGTGGCACCATTCTTTACCATCCTAGAAACCTCTGATGAATCATTAGCATTGTGGAAATTAGAGAGGCATGTAACTGCTCGCGTGTCCTTCCACTGAACAACTAAGACATTTCCGTCAATTCTACACCACCTCATATCACCACGGTTAGCTTGCCGCTCCCATTTCTTGACATCTTTGAAATCCACTGGGAATTTCTTACGATTAATCCTACATGTCCCACAAGCATTGATTCCCCACTCCTTAAGTCGGACCATAACAGTTGGTGATGTATAGAAGTTGTCAAACCAAACTGTGTGACCTTGATTTTTAAATGGTTGCACAAGGTCTTCGATCACTTTTATAGCCAAATCAGTTATGCGCCCATCAATACTGCCTGTGTAAACATCAAAGTCTAAGGTATATCCCGAATTTGAAGTTGCAATGACCCGCAATTTGAAACCCCAGCGAGTAGGTTTGCCCTTCATATACTGCTTGAATCCTGATCGACCTTTTGATTTTACCATTCTCTCGTCTATGCTCAGATTTTCATTAGCCTGGAAAAGCTGCTGACACTTGGTTTTGAGGTGGTCCATCAGGTAACGCAACTTCCTAAGACGATCAAGATTATTTTCTGTGGCAGGATCTACAACATGGAGGGCTGCCATCAATTCCTTGAAACGGTCACGGGACATGAATAACTTGGCCCATGAACCCTGAAGAGATTTGGTTCCCCAATATCTGTGAATGCTGTGCAGGGACGTGAAACCCATGTAAATAAGGAGCCCAAGAAACCGGTAGAATTCATCCGGGGTCACTTCTTCCCATGCCCCATGATGGTTCGCATAAGACGGCCTATTCAGTACAAGCTCCCACCCCTTAGAGTTTGTAAACTGGCAAATCTCGGCAACGATGGTGTACGTGAAAAACAACTTAAAGAAGTCTATTTCACGCAAGGTACTTGTGGCTGACCGTACAGCCCTACGCACACTTCCCAGATCTATGCCTACTGGACGAGAGGGATTAAATGGTATGGGCTTTGGTGCTTCTGTGTCTACATCAGCATAGGAAGGAAAGGATACAGAGTCAGGAAAGCGTTTCCGCTTCCTACCTGACATGGGACAAGAAAGACTAACCAAACCCATAAAAGAAAGCAAACATTAGTAAAAATCATAATCTCAGTTTGTACTCTTTTGTTAATTTTAACTTTTTGTTGGCAGCCCTGATTGTGTGTGTGGATGCAAATGCTGACATTTATTGTCAGCATATATGTACACACACACATTTACAAATACACACTATTGGAATACATGCATTTACCGATAGGAGGTTGTTGGTTGATCCCTCTGCTCATCTTGCTCCTCTTCATCCTCTTCTTCCCCTTCATCCAGGAGCTCCATGTCCATGAAGTCCTCCTCTTCAATGGTCATGCCTTCATGATCTTCATCGCTGTCATGTTCAGCAATAAGTCTAAGCTCGTCAGGGCCTAGCCGCCGTCTCCTCTTCAGAGACTCCATAAGGCGTGAATATTGAGCCTTGTCTCCATCCATCTCAGAATAATAAAAGAAAGAGATTACAGTGAATAAAGGTGGTGACAGTGATGTTATTTTAAAAATATTTACATATATGTAGAATTCAATCACAAATACTCTATATGTTTTTGCCAGAGAAGCTAATGTCCACAGGCTCATGTTTAGAAGTAAACTCAAGTACACTGAACCAATACATATGACAAAAGTTTCTCAAATCTGGCACATGGTTTACACATAAAACAATAATTATCTAAGAGGAGCAATAAATACAAGACAAAACTTGATTCTATGGTTATATTTAAAATGTTGTAAATAGTCACAGACTGAAATGTTATGCACCTGTATGCTTTCAAAAAAAGCTTTCAAAAAAAGTTTGATACCATATTTGTCCCTTTCAAATATATCTTGCAATACATTAGAAAATTATGCAAATCTGACAGAAATATTTTATAGATAAAACTATATTTCACTGATACAAGTAAGAATTACCACAGAAAAAAATATATTATGGTAAAAAAAGAAGTTATAAATTGCCCAGACTGACATGTTATCTACTTATATGCACCTATATGGTAGCATAGCATACTTTAGTCTCTCAAATAAATGCAGCAATTTTTTAGAAAATGATGCAAATTTGACAGAAATATTTTATAGATAAAATAATATTTCTCTTTCACCTTTATGCTTTCTGCCTCAGCTTACTTTAGCCAGTCATGCTAAATGCATGCAATGCAAAATGTAATGCTATTATGAGCAAAGCTAAGGTGATTTCTAAGCAGACTTTAGACAGTATTGAAGTAAAACAAGTAAGCTATAACTGATTTCAAGATTACATGCATAAAATCTAACTTTGGCAGCCTTTTCAAACCACATGGCTGCAGTATGCAACAAACAGCCCGGTAGCTTAGCTTAGCTTAGGTTCACTACTAATCACTTATTTGTGTAAAACTGCTGCATACTTTACAAACTACTAAACAAACGAGACTAAAAGGGTATCTGATAAACTCTCCACACGTATTTATTTCCATCTAGATGGACATAAAAAACATTACAATCGATTCAGAAAGGAGAGCAGAGCACCTGACTGACTAAACTTAGAACGCAACTCTCAAACTCACAAAGCGTAAACACTAATAATATTACAATTTTACCATTAAAGCTAAGTTTTCTGAGTAGAAATGAAAAGTAATAACACTAATAAACAGTTTAAAAATAAATCTTACCTTATTTCACTGACAGAATTTCTCTTTCTGTGTTGTTATCCAGTCGACTGTCTCAGCCGTGTCCGTGTGAGGGCGGGGCGAATGAAAAAAATAAATTCTCCGCCTTCTCATTAAATATGCAAACCAGCCACGACACAAACCGCTTGACCAATGATATTGCCTTTTAGCCTGGGTTGTCAGCTACCTGGGGCAGTTTTCAGATTTACAATCAGTGATTGGACGGCGGAGATACAAGGCTTTAAGCCATCGAAATTATTGTTTCGAAATTTGAATGGGCCGGCTGTAAAGGGTTTTAAGAGGTATAATCAACCATTTTACCCACAACATACGATTTCAGTATATTTTAAAAAAACTGTTTAATAATATCAACAACTTGATTCTTTGTCTTCTCATCACTGAAAACCATCTCAAGCAGTTTGTCCACCAAAGGCCAAACCAAATGTTGGACAGCTTCCAGAACAGCAGTGTAGAGAGGAGTTTTTACTGAAGGTGGGATCTTTTTGAGAACGTCAGTGACCGGCTGGCCACCTGAGATCTGAGCAGAGCCTGCAAATACCATAAAGAGAATAGTTAGTAAAATGTGTTGTTTGCAAAACTAATCTACCATCGTTTGGTCTTTCAGTAACATACCTTCTTTCACCACCTGTAAATTTTCCTTCTCAGCTACGACGTCAACCAGTTTCTTAATGTCCTGCATCTTTTTGGAGTCTTTGTTCTGCATTGTTCTGCTGAGACGAATACCAGGTTCTATAAATCTGCAACCAAAAGAATCGTCAATCATCTACATATAGGAGTCAATAATCACAACATGAACATACAGGCATGAATTTACACTGTATGTACAATCCTTCACCTCGTCCAAAATAAAATATTCATAGATTCTGCTTATAATGCTAATAAATGTGTTATTAACCCCAGTGTATGTTCCCTTCATATATTAAAAAGTGCTCATAATTTTCCTCATAATGTAGATTTTAAGCTGCAACTGTTCACCCGTTTACTGGTTCAAAAAACAAAAAAAAGATTCTAAAAATAAAATTGGTAGAATAAATGATGCTCCAGTTCTTACCTTTAGACGTTCTTGGTTCTGCTGAACCTGCTGTTCTTGTTTCAGAGAGTTTTATATTTCAATTTCTAACCTTTCCAGTTAGACCACCCTCCCTTTTATCCACACAGCCTACCACCACTGAAGAAGCCTAAACTAATATACAAGTTAGTCCAGTCTCAAGCTTTGAATTAAATCGAAAGTAAAAGTGTTAGGTGGTCAGAGTTAAGCTAAATAATTTACATATATATTTGTTTTCTTTGTTCATGTGATCAGCAAGAACATATAGTGGAACTTCAATGCTGTTTTGTTGTCACCTCACACCTTGCATGTTCTCCCCGTGTCAGGGTGGGTTTCCTCTGGGTGCTCCGGTTTATTCACCAAATAAATCAGACCCACTGAATGAATAAATGTTTGGAGGAAATATAAGGTATTTAAACTAGGGCTGTCAAACGATTAAATTTTTTAATCGCGATTAATCTCAGAATTTTACATAGTTAATCGCGATTAATCGCATAAAAAAAAATCTGTGTAAATGTTATAGAAAACAAGGATTTTAAGTGAAATGTTACAATTAAAATGGTGAACATATTTTATGCTAAATGTACTGATGTTAAAAACTGCTGGGACAAGAGAAAACTGTAAGGGAGTTTTATTCACTCACATATTAGGCAGTAATACTATCCAGCAGAGACCCTTGACTTCGTATATATGTCAGATGCGTAGTTATTGTAACAGACTTTTCTGTGGTTGTATCGTGACGATGGTTTGATGGACGTTTCTACACGAAGTGAGTGTGTTTTCACTAGGGATGCATCGATACCATTTTTTCCCAACCGAGTACAAGTACAAGTACATGTATTTTTGTACTCGCCGATACCTATTTAGAATGATGCAATCTGGAGCATTATGGGATAGTGGAGTTTTTAGTGTAAAATAGTGCAGTGGAACAGTTGCTTGCCATCACTAATTGTAAAAAAAAAAACACCGCACAGACATCATTGAGAAAGCTTCTGACAAGCTAACGTAAACGTTCATTAATAAACGCACGTAATTAACGTTGTGCACATCATACATGCGATGCGATTCTGCTGATTGAAATATTTACTTTAAAAAGATAATACAGTCCGATCCCATCTGAGCCGATTCTATCAGCACGTTCGTGGTTCACCTCGGTAAATCGTAAACGACTCTGAGTCGACTCCCGCTCTGTGGTAATAACCAGTATAATTAAGCCTGAGCTTTATAAGGTAAGCGAGTCACACAAAATGTTCTGTAGTATTTGGTGTTTATTTACAACCGCATCATTCATTATAACAGTAAACACGGAGAGATGACTGAGAAAAGAAACTTACGCTGCGCTTACAATGAATCGATTCTTGAATCACTTGTATCGACACTGTGAACAGAGAATTGAACACAAACAGCGGTCGCTGCTTATGTAACCGGTTATCTTCACTGTTAGCTCTATTTGTAAGGGTTTTTTTTGTCAAACGGAACTAAAGAACATTAAACGTGCGTGTGAGCGTGGTCAGTGAGAATAATTCAATCTGTCTCCCGTGGGTGAAAAATTAATTGCTTTAGTTTTAGAAGTGAAAAAATCTCGTAATGTAATTAGTGCGTTAACGGCACTATTTTTTTAAATCTCGTTAAATTGAGATTGCGTTAATGCGTTATTATCGCGTTAACTTCGACAGCCCTAATTTAAACCCAACAACACAGGACCTACTGTCAAGCAAGTGTTAGCAAGTCCTTTTGTGTTTTTATGATCACAAACATTTCTGATGTTCCTGTATCAAACATATTTACAGTCATGTGAAAATGTTAAAACACCCCATGAAAACCTTTATCTTTTTGAACATATTTAAACATATGAGCATTTGAGCTTCATTTAAACAGTACTGAGAGATGGAGCTTATATCATTAAATAAATAAAACTGAAAAAATTACTTTTAAATACAAGCTGTAATATGTAATGAACAAAAATGGAAATTTATTGTGAGGAAAAAGTTAGGACACCCTATACCTTATTCCCCCCTTTGGCTAAAATAACAATCAATTAGACATTTCTTATAACCATCTACCATCTCTGACATCGACTGGGAGAAAGATTTTCCCTCTCCTCCATGCAGAATTTCTTCAGCTGTGTGAGGTTTGAGGGGTTTCTTGCATGCATATCGGACCACATCAAATCGGTGGACAAAACACATCAAGTTCTCAAGGGAGGATGCAAGCAACAACAGTTTAGCCTTCTTAGACTGTGAAATTGCAATTCAAGATGGGCGACGTTTGAAATAAATGTTTACCGCAAACCAACGCACACGGACCAGTACTTAAGGTTTGACTCCCATCATCCATTGGAGCACAAACTAGGAGTCATCAAGATGCTGCACCACTGGGCGAACAGCATCCCCACAGACACTACGGCCAAGGATAGAGAGAAATCTCATGTCAAGAAGGCCTTGGGTGAATGTGGTTATCCCAACTGGGCAAAAGCGGGAAAAACGCCCAAACACAGCTCCAGTGGATCGAAGGGAGGAGAAGAACAACCGCGGTCTAAGCACAAACCAGTGGTGATTCCGTATGTGGCGGGAGTATCGGAACAATTGAGATGGATATTCTCCAAACACCGTGTTTCAGTTGCTTTCAAACCCCAGAACACGCTACGCCAGAAATTAGTTCACCCTAAGGACCGGGTTCCTCGACACAAACAGAGTAACGTAGTGTATGCTGTTAGGTGTCGGGAACTGTACATAAGGGAAACTAAACAGCCACTGGCAAAACGGATTGCCCAGCATAGAAGATCGACCTCTTCTGGCCAGGACTTCGTGGTTTACACTCACCTACAAGCAGGGGCGTCGTAGTGGGGTGAAAAGTGGGACTGAGTTACCAGGGTCCCAAGTCGGGGGAGGGCCCATGAGGAGTCTAGAAGGAGTCTGGACTGGGGTGAGGGGGGCCCATGGGCACTGCTTGTGCATAGGGCCCAGAATTTGGTGCTATGCCCCTGCCTGCAAGCCAGCGGCCGCTCATTTAATGATGAAGATGTGCAGATCCTTGACAAGGAGGAACGCTGGTTTGAACGGGGAGTAAAAGAGACCGTCTACGTGAAGAGGGAACGACCATCCCTGAACCGAGAAGGGGGCCTGAGAGTACATCTCTCACCATCTTACAACACCATAATAGGAGCTATAACCTAATCATGTGTGACAGACACACATGGTCATTGTAATTAATGCTCATTGTGATTTGCATATGGACCTGATCACCGGTTCCATTGTTATGCAAATCAACTGCATATAAGGTCAGGATTATTCACCACCAGCTCAGACTGAAGAAGTCACTTGGATGAGAGACTAAATGTATCGCTACAACAAACTTGTGTCCAGATGAACTGATTCAACTTTGTGGATCTTACCTCCAATGAAGCTAGCTAATGCCTAGTTCACACTACATGATTTTTGCCCTGATTTTCGCTCGGCAACTGGTCGGTTTAGGTCTGCCGGCTCGGGTGCAACTCAGCGTTTGCTCGGCGATCGAAACTCGGCTCTCAATCGCTATGTGTGAACTACTCAACAACTCGATCTGCGCAGTCACCGCTTGGCGACTGAAGAAATATATCTAGCATCTCAAATATCTGGATATGAGTCGGCCAACTGGCAATGAGTGCGGTGTCGAACAGCCAATGAGAACGCAAGATACGTTGTGAGGAGAAACGCAGGGTAGGAGTGTAAAAGGTAAGATAGGGGCGTAATATAGTTTATATCAGAATACACCAGCACACACACACACGTTATGTAGTATTTCTGACCTGATCATTCTCTACAAAACATAACACCCATGCAAAAATATTTATTAACCTTAAACTCACTACAGAACAGACGCCCCCTGCTGGTCGTGTTGCCAAATCCACTCAGATTCATTTATTTTTCTTCTTTGATTTTACGCTGCACATCAGCGCACAAACTTTGATCACTCGCTACTTGTTGACATGTATTTTTGGACGTGGAATCATTAAACCCCTCGTCACTTCTCACATTTGCTTTCGTGACTAAACGTAGTTTGGGAGACCAGAGAAGTTCGCCTGCGATTCCAGTTGGTGATAGATGGTGTAGCGTGAAACCCCCTATCACAGATCAGTCGTGTAGTGTGACTGACGACTTGGAAAGTTGGAAACTTTGAACTAAGCTAAGCTAACGTTAACTAGCTTCTAAAATCGTGTTTCAAAGCTTGGTTAGCATTTGTGGTAACACTTTACAATACGGGTACATAACTAAGCATATACTAACACTTAACTACCAGTGTATTAACAATGAATTAATACATCAACTAATAATTAGTGCATCATGAATTAATGATGAATTAATGATATGTATACATTAACTAATTAATGAGTGACATATGAATAGCCATTAATAAAGCCATCTGTTAACTACTAACATATTATTAAGTAATGCTGTTAACTAATTAATTACTTACTGTATTAATTAACATTCTTTCAGTACTGCACAATAAATTGTATATGCAGAGACTATTTAAATTGGACACTGTTTATATATCATCTTTATATATACATGTATATAGGTCAAATTATATACTTGTAGTTATCAGGTCTTGAACAACAGTTGTAGTTGGGGTTTTTTGAGAAGGTAAATGGAATCAGTATTCCACAGTTTTCTTGTCCTTTATGTTTCACACACAACACTGAATAAAGCTGGGAAAAAAATATTGACATTTCTATTATACATAACCCGTCACTGACCAACTATTTTTTGGATGGTAGACCATTCTGAACACACCTGATAGTGACCTGCTAATGTGTGTTGCAACGACATGAATGTTTCTGGCAAAACAGCATTGCTGAGATGTTGTAGTGTACACTTACCTGCCCTTTTATTAGCCATATCTACCTTGCAGCTCCACCTTGCTGTTATGCTATAGTTAGAGACTATAGCCCATCCATTGTTGACTGGAAATTTTGTTTCATGATTCAAATTTCAATTTTTTAATAAACTATCCATTTATTAATTAACTACATATTTGCACATCATTAGTTAATGTATCTATGCATCATGAAATTTACAGTCTACATTCAGCATGAATTCATGATGATGTGCCCCACCAAGTAAAGTCATGACATACTGTACATATACATTTACTAGTCGTATGTATATATTAATAAATCATTAATTATGAGTAACTTAAAAAATAGTGAAATGCCTGCTAATAAGTTGCATATCTTTTGAAGTCCATCTACTAAAATGCACAACTTCCAAATGTTTCTGCTACATAAAATATGAGATCATGAGAAACAAACTGAGCAAACCTGCATGACAGACTATGTTTTACTTTATTGTCTTTAGCATATACTTATACTTTAAATTTAAAATTACAAATACAATTATACAAAAACATCTCTACACTGTAAAATGTGATAAGTTTATCTTACTTAAAGAAATCCAGGAAACCGGTTGCATTGAAAAAGTTAAGTAAATATAACACTTATTCTCAAGTTATGGTTACTTAATGTCTACCATTAAAGTCTACTTAAGACAGTCTTATTTACTCAATTTAATTCAGTAGTTCCTACTTTAAACAGAATATACATGTAACATGTACATAACATTAAAGAGTTATTAATAGTTACACAAATAAAACATCCAATCAAACTATTACTTAATCTGGCACAGTTTAACAAGCACAAATGTTAAATCATGTTTAATGTATTTGTCCACAAGTCAAGCAAATAGCTTGAGTGTGACTTGCAATGCCATACATTCCAGTATGATACCAGTGCTGGATGGCTCAAGGTGCAGGGTATTTAGACCTGGTTGCTGGCTTGTCTTCAGGTATAACAGTTATTATCCCAACAGGAGTCTGCAAGAAATCTGTAACAGCATCAACAGACTTTCAAAATAATCTTCCTCTAAAATCTTTATTTGTAAGTAAAAAAGATAAAAACAAAGCAAAGTTAAAAGTTGGATTATAATTAATACAGAAGATTCATTCCTGAAATCATCTGGTAAATGAATCAAAGAAACTGAAGAACAGAAACTAACAATTTCCAAAATTACAGAGACGTCGCTGGTGTGTATTTAGTGCCCACAGACAGATCATAAACAGCACTGGATTCTTCCAGTTTCAGCTCCCTTTAAGAGGTTTTTTCCACCATTTTATCCACAACATACTTTTTTATGAGGTTTCATAATGTAATAACATCAATATTTTGATTCTGTGTTCTCATCCTTGAAAACCCCTTCAAGAAATGAATCCACAAAAGGCCAGACCCAACCTGCAAGCAGGTCCCGAATAGCAGAGTAGAGTTCTCTTTTAGTTTGAAGTGGGATCTTGTTGAGAACATCAACAATCTGCTGAGTCGCGTGAGCAATGCCTACAAAGAAAGTAAAATGTAAAAAAATGTAAAGAAAATAAAGTAAATTCTAAGTAATTATGTGTGTATTATATAAACGTGTTGATTCCTAAACTAATCTACCATAGTTTGGTCTTTTAATAACGTACCATCGTTAACTTTCACCACCTGTAAATTTTCCTTCTCAGCCACGACGTCAACCAGCTTCTCAATGTCCATTGTTCTGCAGAAATGAACACCAGGTTCTATGAATCTGCACACAAAAGCATCGTCAATCATCTGAATTTACACTGTATGTACAATCCTTCACCTCGTCCAAAATAAAACCTTCATAAATTCTCCTTATAATGCTTATAAATGTGTTATAACCCCCGTGTATGTTCCCTTCATGTACTGTAAAGTGCTCCTAATCTTTCTCATAATGTAGATTTAAATCTGTGACAGTGAGTACAGTAGAATAAATGATGCTCCAGTTCTTACCTTTAGACGTTCTTGGTTCTGCTGAACCTGCTGTTCTTGTTTCAGAGAGTTTCCAGTTACACCGGAGTGCAACCTTCACTTCAACCTCATAAACACTGAATACACCTGATCCACTGTTAGTCAGTTTAAGTCTTTACAACAAACGAAAGTAAAAGTCCTGGTCTGAGTCAGTCTGAGTTAATGTAAAGAATTTGCATACGTTTTTGAATGTACGTCAAGGTTCTTCTTTGTTCATGTGATCAGCATGAAGATTGTTATGTTGTTAAGGGACACAGTTAAAAAACACTATGTAGGAGTGGCGTGGTAATACAGTGGGTAGCGCTGTCACCTCAGAGCAAGAAGGGCCTGGGTTCTAGTCCTCGTCTCCCTGTGTCTGTGTGGGTTTCCTTCGGGTGCTCCGGTTTCCTCCCACAAGTACAAAGACGTGCAGTCAGACTAACTGGAGATACGAGAAATTGTGTGAAAGTGTGTGTGTGTGTGTGTGTGTGTGTGTGTGTGTGTTTCCTGCCATTCACACAAAAATTAGACCCACCGCGACTGTGACCAAAATAAAACGATGATAAAACATTAAATGAATGAATGAGCAAATAAATGTTTGGACGTACACAGCAGAAAATACAAGGTTTGTGGTTTTCCCCGTCAACTGTTTTTCTCTAACTACTTTGCATAGTGGAGAAATAAACTAACTGCATGTTTCCTGTTTTTAAACATTATCCCTTTACTATATGCATAGTCAAGAGAAAAACACCTACACATATCCTGTTTTTCTCACACCTCAAAAGGTTAAGCTATTCCTGTATGCTCACACCAGGTGCAGAATGCGTACAAAGTATCAGGTAAATCAGAGTTCAGTCAACGCAGACCTCAGATACATTTCTTTTGCATGTAAGAATTCAACTCAAAATAGGGCAGTAATAAAGACACACAAAATCCACTAGTACAAGTTACATGTATAATCAATAATACCCAACATTAGCTTAGTTTGTTTGTCTAGTTTAGTCTTATTAGCTTAGTCTTGTTAGCTTAGTTTGTTAGCCCTGTTAGTCTTGTCCGTCTTGTTTGCTCCATTTGTCTTGTGTTTTGTTATTAATAAATTATAGTTTGTGTGTACATCTCTGCGTGTCTGCCTTTTTGTCCCCTCTTTGACCCTGCGTGACAGGTTATTTAAATGAGAAATAACCCAGCAAGGTAAACCAACTGATGATTATTATTATTAATAATCATAATTATAATTAGATCAAACATCTACAATATCTTCAGTAAACGTGAGAAATCAACAGACTTTCAAAATAATTTTTCCATTAAAATCTTTATTTGTAAGTTTAAAAGATAAAAACAAAGCAAAGTTAAAAGTTGGATTACAATCGATACAGAAGATTCATTCTTGAAATCATCTGGTAAATAAATCAGAGAAACTAACAGTCCCCAAAATTACAGAGACGTCGCTGGTGTGTATTTAGTGGCCACAGACTGATCACACACAGCACTGGATTCTTCCAGCTTCAGCTCCCTTATGAAGTATAATCAACCATTTTTCTCACAACCAACATTTTCAATTTCTTGAAAAACTCTATAATCATACTAATAACTTGATCAAATATCTCCTTGTTACTGAAAACCTTCTCAAGCAGTCCACCCACAACAGACCAAACTAAATGCCCAAGCAGGTTCAGAATAGCAGAGTAGAGTTCACTTTTTATATCAGGTGGGATCGTCTTGAGAACATCAACGACCCGCTGGAGACCTGAAGTCTTAGCAGCACCTGCAAATAAAATAAAGAGAACAGTAAGTAAAATGTGTTGTTTGCAAAACTAATCTACCATAGTTTGGTCTTTCAATAACATACCTTCTTTTACAACCTGTAAATTTTCCTTCTCAGCCACTGCCTCAATCAGTATCTTAACGTCCTCTTTTTTATTGGAGTCCATTGTTCTGCACAAATTAATACCAGGTTCTATAAATCTGCACACAAAAGCATCATCAATCATCTTTAAATAGGAGTCAATAATCACAACATGAACATACCAGCATGAATTTACACTGTATGTACAATCATTTACCTCGTCCAAAATAAAACCTTCATAAATTCACCATATAATGCTTATAAATGTGTTATAACCCCCTGTGTATGTTCCCTTCATGTACTGTAAAGTGCTCCTAATCTTTCTCATAATGTAGATTTAAATCTGTGACAGTGAGTACGGTAGAATAAATGATGCTCCAGTTCTTACCTTTAGACGTTCTTGGTTCTGCTGAACCTGCTGTTCTTGTTTCAGAGTTGTTTCCAGTTACACCACAGTGGAACCTTCACTTCAACCTCATAGACACTGAATACACCTGATCCACTCGTTAGTCAGTTTAAGTCTTTACAACAAACGAAAGTAAAAGTGTTGGTCTGAGTCAGTCTGAGTTAATGTAAAGAATTGTACGTCAAGGGTTTTTCTTTGTTCATGTGATCAGCATGAAGATTGTTATGTTGTTAAGGGCCACAGATAAAAAACACTACGTAGGCAAGGATGGCGCGGTAATACAGTGGGTAACGCTGTCACCTCAGAGCAAGAAGGGTCTGGGTTCTAGTCCTCGCCTTCCTGTGTCTGTGTGGGTTTCCTTCGGATGCTTCAGTTTCTTCCCACAAGTGCAAAGACGTGCAATCAGACTAACTGGAGATACGAGAAATTGGCCTAAGTGTGTGTGTATGTGGTGTGTGTATGTGTGTGTGTGTGTGTGTTTCCTGCCATTCACACAAAAATATAAGGTATTTAAACCCAACAACACTGTACCTACTGTCAAGCACAGTAATGGTAGTGTTACGCCTCAGGGTTGTTTTGATGCAATTGAACTGGTTAAATACATTTAAAAAAATGAAATCAAAATAATAAAGAAAATAAAAAATACACACATAAAAACACAGAATGAATAAACCTGAACATTTGGAAAGTCCTTGTGTGTTTTTATCATCACAATCATGCTCTTCTGTTCCAAATAAATGTAGTATTTATAGTTTCCTACACTGGAATAAAAAATAGAACAAAAATAGTGGTGGACAAAATAGTTTAAACAAGTCGGAATGTCCTCATATCAGAGAGATAAGAAGCAGCAGCGCCACAGTTCGTACTCAGAGTACAGTGGGGCCAAAAAGTATTTAGTCAGCCACTGATTGTGCAAGTTCTCCTACTTAGAAAGATGAGAGAGGTCTGTAATTTTCATCATAGCTACACTTAAACTATGAGAGACAAAATGAGAAAAAAAAATCCAGGAAATCACATTGTAGGATTTTTAAAGAATTTATTTGTAAATTATGGTGGAAAATAAGTATTTGGTCAATAACAAAAGTTCAACTCAATATTTTGTAACATAACCTTTGTTGGCAATGACAGAGGTCAAACGTTTCCTGTAAGTCTTCACCAGGTTTGCACACACTGTAGCTGGTATTTTGGCCCATTCCTCCATGCAGATCTCCTCTAGAGCAGTGATGTTTTGGGGCAACACGGACTTTCAACTCCCTCCACAAATTTTCTATGGGGTTGAGGTCTGGAGACTGGCTAGGCCACTCCAGGACCTTGAAATGCTTTTTACGGAGCCACTCCTTCGTTGCCCGAGCGGTGTGTTTGGGATCATTGTCATGCTGAAAGACCCAGCCACGTTCCATCTTCAATGCTCTCACTGATGGAAGGAGGTTTTGGCTTAAAATCTCACGATACATGGCCCCGTTCATTCTTCCCTTAACACGGATCAGTCGTCCTGTCCCCTTTGCAGAAAAACAGCCCCAAAGCATGATGTTTCCACCCCCATGCTTCACAGTAGGTACGGTGTTCTTGGGATGCAACTCAGCATTCTTCTTCCTCCAAACACGACGAGTTGAGTTTTTACCAAAAAGTTCCATTTTGGTTTCATCTGACCACATGATATTCTCCCAATCCTCTTCTGGATCATCCATATGCTCTCTGGCAAACTTCAGACGGGCCTGGACATGTACTGGCTTAAGCAGGGGGACACGCCTGGCACTGCAGGATTCGAGTCCCTCTCGGCGTAGTGTGTTACTGATGGTAGCCTTTGTTACTTTGGTCCCAGCTCTCTGCAGGTCATTCATCAGGTCCCTCCGTGTAGTTCTGGGATTTTTGCTCACCGTTCTCATGATCATTTTGACCCCACGGGATGAGATCTTGACCCCAAGGGAGATTATCAATGGTCTTGTATGTCTTTCATTTTCTTACAATTGCTCCCACAGTTGATTTATTCACACCAACCTGCTGCCTATTGTAGATTCACTCTTCCCAGCCTGGTGCAGGTCTACAATTTTCTTTGGTCTTGGCCATGGTTGAGTTTGGAGTCTGACTGTTTGAGGCTGTGGACAGGTGTCTTTTATACAGATAACGAGGTCAAACAGGTGCCATTAATACAGGTAACGAGTGGAGGACAGAAGAGCTTCTTAAAGAAGAAGTTACAGGTCTGTGAGAGCCAGAAATCTTGCTTGTTTGTGGGTGACCAAATACTTATTTTCCAACATAATTTACAAATAAATTCTTTAAAAATCCTACAATGTGATTTCCTGGATTTTTTTTTCTCATTTTGTCTCTCATAGTTGAAGTGTAGCTATGATGAAAATTACAGACCTCTCTCATCTTTCTAAGTAGGAGAACCTGCACAATCAGTGGCTAACTAAATACTTTTTGGCCCCACTGTATCTTCCCTGAACGCTTGTTTGAATTCTCTGAATAATGGGATGTTGTATTAATAATAATAATAAACATACTAATAATAATACATATAATGATTATAAATTTAATAATGATAATAATAACAATCAGTATAATAATAACAATAGTGAATGAATGGGTGTGTGTGTGTGTGCCCTGCGATGGACTGGCGCCCCGTCCAAGGAGTTACTGTGTGCCTTGCACCCATTGAAAGCTGGGATAGGCTCCAGCACCCCCCCCCCCCCACGACCCTGATTGGATAAGCAATTAAGAAAATGAATAAATGAATAATAACAATATCGCTTGTGTATATTACTGATACCTCCACTGTAGTCAAGTCAAGTCAAATTTATTTAAATAGAGCTTTTTACAATAGACATCGTCTCAAAGCAACTTTACAGAATCCAGGACCAACAGATAGAAAAACCCCTGTTGAGCAGCCGAGGGCGACAGGGGCAAGAGAAAACTCCCTTAAAGTTACAGGAAGGAACCTTGAGAGGAACCAGACTCAGCAGGGACCCCCATCCTCCTTGTGTGGCCTGGAGGATAATTTGAATAAATAGGATTTAAACAAATCATTCAAACAGCCTCGGTCACCATAGATCGAGGGTGGGTGTTGTGGCAGCGAAGAGAGAGAGGAGCTCCAGCTGGACATGAGTGGACCGGGTGAAAATTTAGTTCACAAACTACAATAAGATAGAACATTTCAGATTCCGTTAAATCACTGATCTGTGTCAGAAATCATAAATTAACTGAACAAAAGTTCTGTAACTGGATTCTAATAAAGCAGTCTGGAAAACGAAAGCAGCCCAGCAGAAGCTTTCACAAATAAACTGGTTTGGTTGCTCAGTTTCAGTGGTTAAGTTCTGTTTGTTTCCAGTTTCAGGTTTAGTTTTATTTTTAGTTCTTTTGTCCTGGATGAGGTGTGTGGAATGTACAATAGAAGGACGAGTTTAATTATCAGAAAGTAGAATAAGTTTGACTGAACGTATATTTACATTTACATTTTCAGCATTTAGCAGACGCTTTTATCCAAAGCGACTTACACAGTGAGCGGAACACAATGAGCAATTAAGGGTTAAGGGCCTTGCTCAGGGACCCAACAGTGGCAACTTGGTGGTGGCGGGGCTTGAACCGGCAACCTTCTGTTTACTAGTCCAGCACCTTAACCACTGAGCTATCACTGGCCCTAGAATAGAATTTATAATAAACATCGTACAGCCGAAACTATGTGGACTCCCCACATTCAGCTCAGGTTTTTCTGCCACACCCTTTCCTAACTGGGTCCTATAAACTATGAACGATTTGCTTCAAACTTTATGACAACACGCTGCCAGCTCAGTCAGAAGGTCCTGGGTGGAGCAGTCTGGGTTCTCTGAGCTCTGATTCCTCCAACCACTGCAGTTCTGCCCTCTGCTGGCTGATCAATGGTGCTGCACAGAGATGGGGGATAATGGAGATCTGTGCCTGACTCCCTGTGCATGATACGGATCTCCATCTGAACCAGACACATGCAGGTGAAAATAAGCATTCGGCTACCGCACACAAGTCGGAGGGGGCGTGTGTTAATCACGAACTCGATCAGGAGTGGAGGTCTTCTGGGATATATTAGGCAACAAGTGAACATTTTATCCTCAAAGTTGATGTTAGAAGCAGGAAAAAAGATCAAGCATGAGGATTTGATCGAGGTTGACGAGGGCAGAATTGTGATGGCTAGATGACTGGGTCAGAGCATCTCCAAAACTGCAGCTCTTGTGGGGTGTGTCCCGGTCTGCAGTGGTCAGTATCTATCAAAAGTGCTCCAAGGAAGGAACAGTGGTAAACTGAGCAAAGCTCATTGATGCACGTGGGGAGCGAAGGCTGGTCCGTCTGGTCCGATCCAACAGACGAGCTGCTGTAGCTCAAACTGCTGAAGAAGTTCATGCTGGTTCTGATAGAAAGGTGTCAGAATACACAGAGCAGCACAGTCTGTTGTGTATGGAGTTGCATAGCTGCAGACCAGTCAGGGTGCCCATGCCTTTTCTGAGAAGCCGGGTTCATGGTAGGAATGCACACAGACAGGTACAAGAAAACATGCCAAACTTCACACAGCATAAAGCATCAGGTGGCGCAACCTCACCCTCTCAGAAGATCAGCTGTTGTTTTGCTGAGAAGGTCACATAAAGGGCATGATGGTTTTTGAAATGGGACGTCTAACCAGCTCATGATCAGGTGTCCAAATACTTTTGGCCCTGTAATGTATATATGAAGTGATGCAGCAATACAGTTTCTACACTGGACTGGAGGTTATAAAGATGATGGTTTATACTTGTGCTGCTTTGGACCAGCAGATGGAGCCGCTAGTAAATAAACTGCATATAAATGTGGTCAGAAGTAGGAGAATGTAAATGACGACAGTTCTGAGATTTCAGTGATTCCTGTAACTGCTGTTTTAACATTTACATTTATGCCATTTATCTTTTATCCAAAGTGACTTAAAGTACTGTGACAGTATATTATCTAAGCAACTGAGGGTTAAGAGCCCACTGGAACCATTAGTATATATATGTAATCTTACCTTTATATGGTCCTGGTTCTGCACAGAAGTATTCCAGCAGTGTACAGAAAGTGTTGTTGTGTCAGAGAGTTTTATATTATACTCTAAATTCTAAACCCCTTCCAGTTTTACCAGAGTGGGACATTCCCCTCACCCAGTTTACATATAAACAATTTAACTTTTAAGGCCTGTCTGAGATAAAATGAAAGTAAAATATTTGTTGAGACTTATTCTAAGAAATGTATATTTGTAAATGTATGCCATGGGTTTTTCCTTGTTCATATGATTAGCAAGAAAGTTCAGTGGAACTTTAAAGTGTATAATTAATAAGCCTCCAGATTCAAGGCAAACAACTAATCAAACTTAATGCTCTGTATAAGACAATAAAATGGCAGAACCTGGTAGACGTGGCACGACCAAGCTTAGGTAAATTCCAGTCTGGTGCCTCTATTTTCCACTGTGTGTAAAGTGTCAACACACCCATCAGACACAACATTATATCCAAGTGGAGTGTTATCTGGTGAGGTTTTAACCATTGGGGTGAAATCCATGATTGTGAGAGCTGGACATTGTTAACACAGCACAAGCGAGTGCTTTTCTGCTGCGTCCCAAACTTCATCCTGTGTCCTACACCCTGTGACATTGAGAAAGTCAGGGACGAGCAAGTAGGAACATTTTGCTCTTTTATTAAAAGGAAAACGAAGCTCTTACCATGTAGCACTTACCAGAGCTGTTCACTATACACAAAATACAAGTCCAAGTTAAGTCGCTAGTCTTTAAGCGAGTCTTAAGTCAAGTCACAAGTTATATAACATAAATGAAGTATACGGCAGAAGAAGCATAACAATAAACCAGTAATATGTAGTCAGAATAAAAAACACAACAGTTTAACTTTGTGTGAAAGTTTGTCTACACATTTTTTTACACTTTTACTCACACAAACACCACAATCACTGCCTGCAATCTCATTTGTTATGTTCGTGGAAACTGGTTACATTTTTATAGAACCTGCGTGATAACTATCGTCTGGTGGTAGGTGTGTCTGAATTCCTTATAGCTGCAGATAAACATCAGTAGTTCAGTAATCATGTCAGCATCATGAGATGGAAAAGAATTGTATTTATTAGAGCTGGAATTATGTCTAGGTGATTACCTTAAACTAAACCAGCATATCCTTTTGCTGTATGTTTGGGGTCGTTGTCCTGCTGCAGAATAAATTCGCAGCCAATCAGACGCCTCCTTGATGGTACTGCATGATGGATTAGTATCTGCCTGTATTCCTCAGATTCTTCCCCAGCTACGTTTGCTGAAATGCAGCCCCAAACTTGCAGGGCACCTCCACCATGCTTCACTGTTTCCCACAGACACTCATTATTGTACCTCTCTCCAGCCGTTCAGTGACTTTCTATTACAGCCAAATATACCAAATTTGGCTCATCACTCCAGAGCACTCGTCTACGGTCCTCAATGTTTCTTGTGCTTTTACAAAAGAGCTTAAACAGCAAACCTTAAACCCCAGTCTGCTTTAAAATCTTGGCTAGTAGAGAGCTAGCTGATGTGTACTGGAACGGTCTGCTGCTCTCCTTGGTCCGCATGGTGGCAGAAAAAATTTAATAAAAATTGTAAATGACTAAACTGAAATAAAAAGAAGAAAAATCTTTGTCCTGACCATTGAAGAACAGGGTGAAAGGGGGTAACAAAGCATGTAGAGAAACAAATGGGCTACAGTCAGTAATTGTAGAGCTACAAAGCGCTTCTATATGGTAAGTGAAGCTGATAAAATGACTAAATTCTTACAGTTAAATAAGGACAAAACAGAGATTGTGGTGTTTGGCAGCAAAGAGAAGAGGATTAGTGAACACCTCAGTTCCCGGGCTCTAAAAACCAAAGACCAAGTCCGAAATCTTGGCGTTCTAATAGACTCAGATCTCACATTCACCAGCCATATTAAAACCATCACCAAAACAGCCTTCTACCATCTTAGAAATATAGCCAAAATCAAGGGTCTAGTGTGCCAACAAGACCTAGAGAAGCTGATCCATGCTTTTATCTCCAGTAGGGTGGACTATTGTAATGGTCTCTTAACTGGACTTCCCAAAAAGACCATTAAACAGTTACAGCTCATTCAGAACGCTGCTGCTAGAGAACTAAGACGAAGAGAACTGAGCACATCACTCCAGTTCTAAAATCTCTACACTGGCTTCCGGTTAGTTACAGAATAGAATTTAAAGTGCTGCTACTGGTCTATAAATCACTGAATGGGTTCGGCCCAGACCACATCTCAGAAATGTTTAGAGAATATAAACCCAGTAGGTCTCTTAGATCCATGGACTCAGGTCAGCTAGTTGAGCCCAGAGTCCAAACTAAACATGGTGAAGCAGCATGTAGCTGTTGGGCTGCGTATAACTGGAACAGACTGCCAGGAGATATTAGATGTTCCTCAAACATAGAAATCTTTAAATCCAGGTTAAAAACTTTTCTTTTTTCTTGTGCCTATGATTGAGCTCAAAATTTTTGCTATTACCCTCATTTTACCATATTTCTTTTAGTTTTTCATGCTCTTAATAATTTTTTTCTTGTTTTAATTTTATATTCTCTAAACTGTAGGGTATATTTTACTATATTTTCCTTTAGTTTTCATGTTCTTAATTGCTTATCTCTCTTGTTTTGATTTCATATTTCTTAAATTGTAGGGTATATTTTACAATATTTTCTTTTAATTTTTCATGTTCTTAATTTTTATCTCTCTTGTTTGAATTTCATGTTCTTAATTGTAAATAAATGTTTGCAAGAAGTCTTTCTGAGGTTCTAGATCTCAGGAATGTTTTAATGCTTTTAGTTTTTCCTTATGTAAAGCACTTTGAATTGCCACTGTGTATGAAAGGTGCTATACAAATAAACTTGCCTTGCCTTGCCTAAATTGAAAGAAAAAGGGGGAAAGCAACAAACAAAGCCCTGGACAACATTCTGATTCTGGAAAGAATAAAATATTTTTTTTATTAATTCAGTCTTTTATTTAATCAAACCAAGTACCAAAGTCATAAAAATAAACCTTAAACCAAACCTAAATGTAACCTAAAGATCTACAAACAAAAAACAAAAGAAAAGGAACAATTATTTTATAAATGACAGTTATTACACACTGGCACAGATTTCACAACAATCCAGATCTGCTGAGCACTGAGCACAAGGCCAAAATACCCTGTACAGGGTGGCAGTTGTGTGTTTCTGTAGGTGCCCGGCTGGTTGATAGCACAGCTGATATTTAAATACAGATCTCAGCAGTACTGGGCCACCGCTGCACCACCTTTGCTGTGTTTTTTTTAGAAGATCAGTGCATGATCCTGACTGGTGTTTGGGGCATTTATTCTTTTTAGCTTAGTGAATTGTTGCCAGTTCCCACTTTTTAGCTCCTCTGTTCATGGTTTTGAAGCCAATCTCATGATATGACAAGCTGCAGAATGTGTTCATGGTTTTAGGAAACATATTAATACATTTAAACACAGAGACAGAGTTTTCAGAAACAAAATTTCAATGAAATAAAGTAAAACCGCAGTACAGCAAAATGTAATCACAAACAGTGTTTATATAACTGATGATTATTTTTTTTTAATTATTTATTGTAGGTGAGATATTTGCTTGTTTATCTTATAATTTCCATTTGTAAATATTCAGAAATAACCTGGATTATTATGCCTTCAACCCTTCGCCTTAAAGCTGCATTATTTAAAACACCTTCAAGTTGCTCATCATGGATATTCAAGGTCAGAACCTGAAGCCTCTCAGCGACGGCATTACGGATCATCCTCATCCTCTCTGCTGAGAGGTTGTTGAGGACATCAGTTAGACGTTCGGGTCTTTGCATGTAATGCAGCAGAGCAGCACCTCCCACAGCTGTAAATTTAAATATAAAGAGGTAAAATTAGGTTTTAATGAAATATAAGTAATTTATTACTGTTTTATAAACAGGTGTATGATTATTGTTAATGTGATGGGAGAGCATACCTAATCCAAGGCCCCCAAGACATATTCCAGCACCAGAAGAGAAAAATCCGATGACAGCCCCCACAAGAGTCCTATTAAACATGCATGATGCCAATGTTCCAGCTACTGCCCCAGCCATTGCTCCATCCCATAGTCTCCTATTCACTTGTAGATTTTCTGCCAGAACCTGAATCAGTCTCCCCACACCATCTCTGTTTTTTAATGCCATTGTCCTGCCTGTAATAATGAGGACATACACTGTAAAATAACAGCCATTTTTCAACAGTATTTTCCTGCTTTTCTCAAATAACAGTTTTCGACTGTAAAATCAGTTGTGGCTGTAATTTTACAGCCAATTTTGACAGTATTAGACCGGTATTCTGAAAAACAGCTCTTTAATGTTAAACTAATGCATGTGACTTGAAGTGGTAGCAGGTGTTTGTTGTAAGAGTATTCTTTAAATTGTTTTCAATTATTATTCATTCTTACTGTTAGAATTAGTCATTCTACATTTTATTTAAAAAATTTCTAAACATGGAGTATCACTCTGTAAACACTTAATTTTGTTCTTTCAATATATTTAGCAGTTAGCTAGCCATTAAATGCTGCCTCGGAACTGAACTCTACTTTGTCAAACTGTAGTCGCAGGATTATGTGCAATTTTTAAGGTCAGCTTTATTTTAACACAACATTGGGAAGTTATACAGGTGGCTGTCTAGCAATCTTAATAATCTAATTTGCTAGCTAAATTAGCTATGTTGTGGCCAAAACTGACCATGACTGCATGCTGCTTGGTGTGTTTATAATTCTCAACAGTTTTGTGTTTTAGCAACATGGCACAATGCTTTTTTTTTTTTTTTTTTACTGTGATTGTATTTGTTGTGTTTCAGGTGATAAAACAAGAGGTTGAATTGAACACTGAATTGTCACAACCTGTGAGGGCGTGTACAGCATACTTTATTGATAGTGCCTCAGTTTTTCCAAATTCTGCACTTATTATTCAATACCAAGAGGCAGCAACAACCCCAAATCAAAAACTGGTAAACTTTATTTAATTTCTTATAAGATTCCCTTATTAAATTTGAGTGTTACAGCAGCTCCAGTACAGTGTAAGTACAGTAAATAGAGTAAATAAAATAGAGTAGAATAAAATGAAAAATAAGGAAATTATAGAAAAAATTAGCTGTGCTATGCAATTACTATTATACAACAGTATGGTAATTACAACAATATAATAAAAACACTATATATAATATATGTAAATATATACTGTACATATGTGTGTATAATGAAACATAGAGTCCAGTGCTGGGAAAAAGTGTATGAGGACAGCCTGTATATTCTGCAATTGTTATACAATCTGATGGCAGAAAAGAACGTCTGAAGCGCTCTGTCTTGCTCTTTGGTGAAATTAGTCTATGACTAAAAGAACTACCCAGCCGCCATAGTTCCTCATTGAGAGGGTGAGAAGGATTATCCAGGATGGCCTTAATTTTGTCTTTTGTTTTCCTCTCACATACTACTATAATACATATTTCTGCATTTCAGGTCTGCAACACATTCCAAATAAATTGAGACAAGGGCAATTTAGGGCTAGTAATAAGGTTAAAAGGAACCTGAAACAGGTGATTGTAATTGTGATATGGTACAAAAACAGGAGTCACAGAAGGCATCGCTTGTTATTCTCTGTGCCAAAATGAATAAAAATCAAAGTAAATGTAAGAAAAAGTTTTTTTTTATTTGCAGTTTCAAGTCTCGACTTTTTCTGATTTGGCATTGTATGTAAAGATTGTGCTCCAAGTTCTTTTTAGACAATGTTGAATTTAATTTTATTACCTCCAATAAATGTGTTTGGCACAGAGTGAAAACAAGTTAATGTTTGCCCTATGTATGTATGTTCTTGTACCTTTTCTTTGTTGAAACAATTTTATTGTCAAATTTATCACCCTTAATTAATAAAATGTTTTACACAAGTGCTCTAGATGTTTCATTTAATTTAGAATTGCTTGCTTATCTGTAGCTACCTGTTGGAAAACGGTTGTGCAACCCATTAAAAGGGAAATTAACTTTTAACCACTAGCAGTATAATACTGTAAAAGTATTAAATTACAGGTATATCCTGTATTTATAAAAACAGTATTTTCCTGTTTATTGCTGCAACAGTAAGATACTGTTAATTTTAAGTTTTTTTACAGTGAATTTTTTTTACAGTGTATTACATTCATCATAATTTCTATTTGAATAAAAATCTATTTGTTTTATAACCACTTTTAAATGAAAACATCAAATAAATTTAAGCTAAATAATAGAAGTTAAATAAACAAGGTATAGTAATATAAAAGCAGTGCACAGTAAAACTGAGGTTACAGAAAAAATGTTAATTTACTTAGAAAATGTAGATATGCTTAGGGCATCATATTCCAAAAATCCTGCTACAATAGAATGATAACATGGTGTACGTAATGAGAAGTACGTCAATTGCTTTGTATGACCTCCAAAACCCAGTTCAAGCTGATTTAGACCAGCTCCTATGTTAATTGTGGAATCTTCCACTGTCTTACAGGGTCACCAACAAGTATAAAAAGACGTTTGCTATTATTATTATTATTGTTATCACATGCACAGAACCTCTATGTGAGACTCGGTTGATCTGATCCTTCTCTGTAAACAAGAATAAAACTTTTATACTCACAATCCAGTACTTGAGGTATTTTATTAAGGGTTTTCCCACCACAGATGCTTTTTTTTACATTTACCTTTAGACGTTCTTGGTTCTGCTGAACACTGTTGTTGTTTCAGAGTTTCCAGTTACACCAAAGTGGAACCTTCACTTCAACCTCATAGACACTGAATACGCCTAATTCACTCGTTAGTCAGATTAAGTATTTAAAACAAACAAAAAAGTGTTGGTCTGAGTCAGTCTGAGTAAAGAATTCACGTACGTTTGTAAATGTATGTCAAGGGTTTTTCTTTGTTTATGTGTGGTCATCAGCATAAAGCTTGTTATGTTGAAGGTTGTTATAGTTAAAAAACACTATGTAGGAGTGGCGCAGTAATACAGTGAGTAGCGCTGTCACCTCAGAGCAAGAAGGGCCTGGGTTCTAATCCTCGCCTTCCTGTGTCCGTGTGGGTTTCCTTCGGGTGCTCCGGTTTCTTTCCACAAGTACAAAGACGTGCAATCAGACTAACTAGTGTGTGTGTGTGTGTGTGTGTTTCCTGCCATTCACACAAAAAATCAGACCCACCGCGAGACCATGACTAGGATAAAGCGATGATAAAACAATAAATGAGTGAATAAATGTTTGAAGGAAATATAAGGTACTTAAACCCAATAACACTGTACCTAACTTAAAAAAAAAAAAAATACTTTAAAAAAATGAAATCAAAATAATAAAAAATAAAATAAAAATACACACATAAAAACCCAGAACTAATAAACCTGAACATTTGGAAAGTCCTTGTGTGTTTTTATCATCACAAACATGCTCTTCTGTACCAAATAAATGTAGTATTCATAGTTTCCTACACTGGAATAAAAAACAGAACAACAATAGTGGTGGACAAAATAGTTTAAACAGATCAGAATGTCCTCATATCAGAGAGATAAGAAGCAGCAGCGCCACAGTTCACTCAGAGTATCTTCCCTGAACGCTTGTTTGACTTCTCTGAATAATGGGATGTTATATTAATAATAACAATAAACATACTAATAATAATACATATAATGATTATTATAAATGTAATAATGATAATAATAATAATCAGTATAATAATAACAATAGTGAATGAATGGGTGTGTGTACGTGTATGCCCTACGATGGACTGGCGCCCCGTCCAGGGAGTTACTGTGTGCCTTGCGCCCATTGAAAAGCTGGGATAGGCTCCAGCACCCCCCCACGAACCCCTGTTGAGCAGCCGAGGGCGACAGGGGCAAGGGAAACTCCATTAAAGTTACAGGAAGGAACCTTGAGAGGAACCAGACTCAGCAGGAACCCCCGTCTTCTTTGGGTGGCCTGGAGGAAACTTTGAATAAATAAATAGGATTTACACAAATCACACAAAACGCGTAACAGCCTCGGTCTGCCATCGATCGAGGGTGGGTGTCGTGTCTCCAACTGGACACGAGTGGACCGGGTGAAAATTTAGTTCACAAACTACAATAAGATAAAAGGTTTCAGATTTGTGTCAGAAATCATAAATTAGCTGAACAAAGGTTCTGTAACTGGATTCTAATAAAGCAGTCTAGAAAATGAAAGCAGCACGAGCTTTCACAAATAAACTGGTTTGGTTGCTCAGTTTCAGTAGTTCAGTTGTTTGTTTTCAGTTTCAGGTTTAGTTTCATTTTTAGTTCTTTTGTCCTGGATGAGGTGTGTGTAATGTAGAAGCACGACTTTAATCATCAGTCCGATTAGAATTAAGTTTGACTGAATGTATAGAATTTATAATAAACATCGTACAGTCGAAACTATGTGGACTCCCCACATTCAGCTCAGGTGTTTCTGCCACACCCTTTCCTTACTGGGTCCTATAAAATGAACAATTTGCTGCGAACTTTATGACAACACGCTGCCAGCTCACAGTCAGAAGGTCCTGGGTGGAGCAGTCTGAGTTCTCTGAGCTCTGATTCCTTCAACCGCTGCAGGTCTGCCCTCTGCTGGCGCTGCACAGAGATGGGGGATAATGGAGATCTGTGCCTGACTCCCCGTGCGTGATACGGATCTCCGTCTGAACCAGACACATGCAGGTGAAAAGAAGCGTTCAGCTACCGCACACAAGTCGGAGGGGGCGTGTGTTAATCACGAACTCAATCAGGAGTGGTCTTAAAAGAACCGATAAAAGCGAAACTAGTCTGAAGCCCTCGACAACAACAGAGATGCTTTCTGTATCATAATAAAAGTCCACAGCCATGGCTTGTACTTCAGAACAGGCATTCACCTAACATCTCCCTTACCCAAGTCATAACGTTTAATGTTTCATAAATGAATCACTTTGTATTGTAACTAATCAAGTTAAACTTTAACAACAACAGTTCATAAACACATAAAAATATATATATACTTTTAACTAATTGCTTTATGAAAATTCAGTCTCCTTGTATTGCCCTTTTTTTTTTTTTTTTTTCTATGAGTTTCACTCGTCCAGTCTTTTGGGAGGGCGAGACACCCTTCCACTTCTGGTGACAACACAAGGTCTCTGGGGTGGCTGGGTCTGAGCCGGTTCAAGCCCAGGCCTTGGTGACAATTCGTCGTTGGTGCTTGGGGACAGCATGGGCTCAGGTGGATCAGAATCCCCACTTACAGGTGTGTGATCAGTGCGTGGTGGGTCCAGGCTGAGTGCTGAGTATGGCTGTCCTGCTGAGGTGGATGCTGATGACTCAGCTGCTCGCAAGTCCACTCTATTCCGCCGGAAAAAGGGCCATAAACATCGACTAAATATGAGCGAGGAGCAACTTGTTTTATGCATGTACCTAATTTCCACACACCAGTGCGATCTCCCGGCAAAGGTCTCATTCTCACCGTGTCTCCGATAGCAAGTTCAGGAAGGTCACGCGCAGACTTGTCGTATATGTGCTTGGCAATCTGTTTCCTGCGGCGCAGCTTGTCAACAACACCAGGTACAATGCATGGCTCTAAAAGGCTGTGCAGAACAGGTAGTGCTGACTTTAACCGGCGGGCCATGAGTCTCTGAGCCGGGCTGCTGTCCATTCCATCTGTGTGTGTATTGCGCCACTGAAGAATAGCCTTCCAGGGATCACACCCATCTCGGAGGGCTTTTTTACACAGGTTCTTTGCAATTTTGACAGCTGACTCCGCTTTACTATTGTATTGTGGATGTCTGGGGGAGGAGGTTACATGTTCAAACTCCCAGGTTGCTGCAAATCGGCTAAACTCCCAACATGCAAACTGCGGACCATTATCTGTAATCACCCGGTCTGGGATGCCATATCGAGCGAAATGTGCTTTGCAGCGTTTGATTGTTGTTTCTGCAGAGAGATCTGGAAGTAGGTCAATTTCCCAGAAGTCTGAGTAGTGGTCAACCAGTAGTAGGTATGTTTTTCCACCATACTGATATAGGTCCATACTGATGATCTGCCGGGGCCTCATGGGAAGTTCGTGAGAAAGCATTGTCTCTTTCTGCTGTCTAATAGCATACTCGTTGCAAGTGCTACATGTGCTGACATGATCTTTGATGGCGTTTTGCATGCCTGGCCAGTAAAGAGTTTCCCGAGCTTGCCTATAGCATGAATCGGCTCCAGTATGTGTGGAATGAATTCGGCTCAACATTTCAGAGCGGAGGGACTTTGGTATGATAACTGCCTGACCTTTAAACAATGAACCATTTTGTATGCTGAGTTCGTCTTTGCATGACCAGAACTCCTGTATTTCCAGGCTTAAGTCGTCCTTGTGTTCAGGCCAGCCATCCAGAATAACTTTCTTTAGGTGTTGCAGTTGTGCGTCATGCTCCGTGTGGGCTCTGATGCTACGGAGGCGCTGATCAGTCACATTGAGGTAGTCTGACTGTATGACATGCTCCAAGTCATGCTGCTCTTGCTCCATGGCACATATAACATGTTCCTGGGCTGCAGGTGCTGATTGAGTAGCAGGTGCTGTGGCCCTGCTCAGCGTGTCACTAAGATACATTTCTAGGCCTGGCTTGTATACTACCTCAAGATTGTAGTTCTGTAGAGCCAGGAGCATGCACTGCAGGCGCTTTGGTGCATGTAGCAGGGGCTTACTGAATATGGCTATCAAAGGTTTGTGGTCAGTCTCTGCTGTGACCTTTGCACGACCATACAGGTAATGGTGAAAGCGTTGGCATGCAAACACAATGCTAAGGCATTTCTTCTCAATTTGCGCGTAATTTAGCTCTGAGGATGAGAGAGCCCTGGACGCATATGCAACCGGCCGCCCCTCCTGCATAAGGCAACACCCAAGGCCGAGTTGGCTCGCATCGCTCTGTATTGTCACGGGTTTAGACACATCATAGTATTGTAGGACTGGGGCCGACGTGACCAGATGCTTTATTTCTTGTATCGCTCTGTCATGTTTTGGTAACCAGTGCCAGACTGTGTCTTTGTCTGTTAGTCTCCTCAACGGCTCACACAGCTCTGACAACCCCGGCAGGAATCTGGCAAGGTATGTGACAAATCCCACAAACCGCTGCACTGCTTTAGCATCTGAAGGTGTGGGCATGTCCACCACTGCTTTTATTTTTTCTGGGTCTGCCTTTAAGCCCTCTGCTGACAGTATGTGGCCATGAAAGCGGACTGCTGATACCTTGAACTGGAGTTTCTTCGCACTGAGTCTCAGATTAACCTCCCTGCAGCGGTTCATGAGGGCAAGCAGCTTAACATCATGATCCTGGCATGCATCTAACTCTGAATCGCCACATCCGACGACTAGAATGTCATCTGCGATGGGTTCTACTCCATTGAGGCCCGCCAATAATTCATGCTGCTTCCTCTGGTACACCTCTGGAGCGACGGAAATGCCGAAGGGGAGCTTAAGCCAGCGCATTCTTCCCCATGGTGTCCAGAAGGTGGTCATGCAGCTATGCAGCTACTTTCCTCGTCAAGCCTGCACTGGAGAAAAGCATCACGGGCATCCACCAATGTGAAAACCTTGGCCTTGGGGAGTTTGTATAGGACATCCTCCAAAGTGGGCATAATGTAGTGTGATCGACGTAGAGCTGTGTTGAGGTGCTTTGGGTCAATACAAAGTCGCAACTTATCTGGTTTCTTAACAATCACCATATTGCTGATCCAATCCGTGGGTTCCGTCACTGGAGCTATGTGACCGTCAGCCTGGTACTGATCGAGCTGTGCCTTGACAGCGGCCTTCATGGCTACTGGGACATTCCTAGGGGCGCATTGCATTTGCCTTACAGATTCATCTAAGTCAAAGTGTACGTCACCAGGGACTGATTTTACTCGGCCATAGAACACATCCCTGTACCTAGCCAGGAGCGTCTCCTTCGTTAAAAGTAATAAGTTGTTCGAACATGTGGTGGTAGATGACAAGGTATTTAGGCTGGCTGAAATGATGAACCGAACAAGGCCTAAACGTTCACATGTGGACCCTGAGAGGAGTGGTAGCTGATCTGTCTTGACTATTTCAAACTCCAATTTGTGCGTTTTGTCATGGATGGTACATGATGTTGAAAACAGCCCGAGTGATGGCATCAGCTGTCCGGAATATAGCTTCAATTTTGTGTTACTTGGCAGTAATGGGGTTTTGGGTGCAAGTCTCATTTTATCTTTGATGCTCATCACATGTAGCACCAGTGTCTAGCTGGCATTGCTGAGGTTTGTGCTGGATGTGCAATTTGACATACCACTTTTTTCCTTTTGCCCTCATTGAGCCGATGTGCTCTGAGTGTCGTTATTTTGCTGAATGTCATCAATTGTGTGTAATTTACTCTCTGCCTGTTTCCTTTTGCTTTTCAAGCAGACTCTAGCGAAATGATTGCTGGTGCCACATGCCTTACATTGTTTGCCGAATGCAGGGCAGTGTTCCCTACCAGCCACGTGGTTACTGCCACAGTAACGGCACTGAACAGTCATGATATCTGTGGCTGAAGGCTGCTTGGTGGACTGCTGGCGCACTGCATTTACACAGTCCTGAGATGGTGCATCGTGAATCATTGATCTCAGTCTCTTGTCAGTTAATTCTGCCATTCTACATGCATCAATAGCACTATTTAGTGTGAGCTGGCGCTCTCTTAACAGGCGTCTACGAGTATTTTCGTTTGCAATGCCAAGCACAATTTTGTCTCTAATTAGGTCGTCCTTGAGCTCACCGTACTCACATGTAGCTGCCTTTTCACGTAAGCGTGTCACAAAACTGTCAGTTGGTTCACCTTCTTCCTGTTTGCAACAGCCAAAGTTGTACCATTCGTATATGACGTTCTTTGCCGGCTTGAAATACTCCTCGAGTGCGTCTAGAATAGCCTTTGTATTGGTGCATTGCTCTGCTGTCAGCGTCAGGTTGTGCTTGTAAATGTGGCGGCATTCGGCGCCTATTACAGTTCTCAGCGTTGCTGCTTGCACCACCTCGGACTTATCCAGTAGCTCAGTCAGTTGTCAGTTTCCCCTGTCAGTTTCATTGGCCTGGGTGGCGGTATGTTGCCGGTAGCCATCACTTGTCAGTTGGACCAAGATAATTTAGCAGCGCTGCGAAGCCAGTCGAATTCGTCATATACTTTCCAACTAACGGAAAAGATAAAAAAAAAAAAAAAAAAAAACGCTTCTGACACCATGTTACACGTTACGAAATAAGGACACGGAGACGTAGCTGCATGAACAGGCTGCTGTATTAGAAAACATAAAAGCGAAACTAGTCTGAAGCCCTCGACAACAACAGAGATGCTTTCTGTATCATAATAAAAGTCCACAGCCATGGCTTGTACTTTAGAATAGGCATTCACCTAACAACGAGCTGCTGTAGCTCAAACTGCTGAAGAAGTTCATGCTGGTTCTGATAGGAAGGTGTCAGAATACACAGAGCAGCACAGTTTGGCGTGTATGGGGCTGCATAGCTGCAGACCAGTCAGGATGCTCATGCTGACCCCTGTCCACCGCCGAAAGCACCAACAATGGGCACGTAAGCATCGGAACTGGAACACGGGGCGATGGAAGAAGGTGGCCTGGTCTGATGAATCAGGTTTTCTTTTACATCACGTGGACGGGCGGGTGCGTGTGCGTCGCTTACCTGGGGAACACACGGCACCAGGATGCACTATGGGAAGAAGGTGAGTTGGCGTTGGCAGTGTGATGCTTTGGGCGACGTTCTGCTGGGAAACCTCGGGTCCTGCCATCCATGTGGACGTTACTTTGGCACGTAGCTCCTACCTAAGCATCGTTGCAGACCATGTTCACCCTTTCATGGAGACGCTTCCCTGATATCTGTGGCCTCTTTCAGCACGATGATGCGCCCTGACACAAAGCTAAAATGCTTCAGGAACGGTTTGAGGAGAACAACAACCAGTCTGAGGTGTCTACTTGGCATCCAGATTCCCCAGATCTCAATCCAATCGAGCATCTGTGGGACGTGCTGGACAAACAAGTCCGATCCATGGAGGCCGCACCTCACAACTTACAGGAGTTAAAGGATCTGCTGCTGACATCTTGGTGCCAGATACCACAGCACACCTTCAGGGGTCTAGTGGAGTCCAGGCCTCAACGGGTCAGGGCTGTTTTGGCAGCAAAAGGGGGACCAACACAATATTAGAAAGATGGTCATAATGTTATGCTTGATCTGTGTATATAAAGTTATGACAGCATTTCTGTAAGCTTATGATGTTCAGTTCTGTTGATGTTAATATTAATTATTCCACATATTATATTTATTATATGACCAAGTTGAGCTTCTCTCTCTTGCTTTCTTTCTCTCTCTCCTCGCTGTTGCCACACCTACTCTCGAGTGAGAAGGGCGGAGGCTGTCACGTACCCCCTGCGACATGCTCTCATATCTCACGAAGCCCGGTCGGCCGATAGCAGAGCTGAGACTCAAACTCCAGAGCTCCAGATCTTAGCACTAGTGAGCGAGCGTGTTTGAGCCTGAGCGCCCTGATGTTCCACACATTTATCCGGTAATGATTCTAGCACATCACAAGAACTCATCTTCTTAATCTCCTTAATCATCCTCAGTGAGCACTTCCTGAACAACAAGGTTGGAACCTTCTGAGAAACGAAGCCTTTTCTGAGAAGCCGGGTTCATGGTAGGAATGCACACAGACAGGTACAAGAAAACATGCCAAACTTCACACAGCATAAAGGATCAGGTGGTGCAACCTCACCCTCAGAAGATCAACTCTTGTTCTAGCTGAAAAGGTCACATAAAGGTCACGTTTGTTTTTGAAATGGGACGTCCAACCAGCTCATGATCAGGTGTCCAAATACTTTTGGCCCTGTAGTGTTTATATGAAGTGATGCAGCAATACAGTTTCTACACTGGACTGGAGGTTATAAAGATGATGGTTTATACTTGTGCTGCTTTGGAACAGCAGATGGAGCCGCTAGTAAATAAACTGCGTTTAAATGTGGTCAGAAGTTTAAGGACACTTGTAGGAGAATGTTAATTACAACAGTTCTGAGATTTCACTGATTCCTGTAACTGCTGTTCCAACATATTTGTTATAAAGACGTTTAGGGCCCCAGCACGAGTAGCAGTGGAACACAATGCATGGTGGACTCACCATATATACACTGATCAGCCATAACATTAAAACCACCTCCTTGTTTCTACACTCACTGTCCATTTTATCAGCTCCACTTACCATATAGAAGCACTTTGTAGTTCTACAATTACTGACTGTAGTCCATCTGTTTCTCTACATGCTTTGTTACCCCCTTTCATCCTGTTCTTCAATGGTCAGGACCCCCACAGGACCACCACAGAGCAGGTATTATTTAGGTGGTGGATGATTCTCAGCACTGCAGTAACACTGTTGGCTGGATATTTTTGGTTGGTGGACTATTCTCAGTCCAGCAGTGACAGTGAGGTTTTTAAAAACTCCAGCAGCGCTGCTGTCTGATCCACTCATACCAGCACAACACACACTAACACACCACCACCATGTCAGTGTCACTGCAGTGCTGAGAATCATCCACCACCTAAATAATACCTGCTCTGTGGTGGTCCTGTGGGGGGTCCTGACCATTGAAGAACAGCATGAAAGGGGGCTAACAAAGTATGTAGAGAAACAGATGGACTACAGTCAGTAATTGTATAACTACAAAGTGCTTCTATATGGTAAGTGGAGCTGATAACGTGGACAGTGAGTGTAGAAACAAGGTTGTGTAGATCGGCTCTCTGAAAAGACTGTTGGAGCGATCAGTTGCTAGTCTGTTGTTCTCCTCGGTCAGCATGGTGGAGGTACAAGCAGTAGAGGAATTGTAATAAGGAACTGGAAATGACTAAATTAAAAGAAAAAGGGGGAAGCAACAAACAAAGCCCTCGACAACATACTGATTCTGGAAAGAATAAAATATTCTGAACAATTATTGTTTTTATTAATTCAGTCATATTTATTCAATTAAACCACGTACCAAAGTCATAAAAATAAACCTTAAACCAAACCTAAATGTAACCTAAAGATCTACAAACAAAAAACAAAAGAATAGAATCAATTATTTTATAAATGACACAGTTATTGCACACTGGCACAGATTTCACAATAATCCAGATCTGCTAAAGCTACTAGAGACTAGAGGAAAACAAGGTTATATACAGGTCCTTCTCAAAAAATTAGCATATTGTGATAAAGTTCATTATTTTCCATAATGTAATGATAAAAATTAAACTTTCATATATTTTAGATTCATTGCACACCAACTGAAATATTTCAGGTCTTTTATTGTTTTAATACTGATGATTTTGGCATACAGCTCATGAAAACCCAAAATTCCTATCTCAAAAAATTAGCATTAGGCATTTTGGCATTTCCTTCTCCCCAGTCTTCCTCCAGACTCTGGCACCTTGATTTCCGAATGACATGCAAAATTTGCTTTCATCCGAAAACAGTACTTTGGACCACTGAGCAACAGTCCAGTGCTGCTGTTTCTGGTTCAAAAGTGGCTTGACCTGGGGAATGCGGCACCTGTAGCCCATTTCCTGCACACGCCTGTGCACGGTGGCTCTGGATGTTTCTACTCCAGACTCAGTCTACTGCTTCCGCAGGTCCCCCAAGGTCTGGAATCGGCCCTTCTCCACAATCTTCCTCAGGGTCCGGTCACCTCTTCTCGTTGTGCAGCGTTTTCTGCCACACTTTTTCCTTCCCACAGACTTCCCACTGAGGTGCCTTGATACAGCACTCTGGGAACAGCCTATTCGTTCAGAAATTTCTTTCTGTGTCTTACCCTCTTGCTTGAGGGTGTCAATGATGGCCTTCTGGACAGCAGTCAGGTCGGCAGTCTTACCCATGATTGCGGTTTTGAGTAATTAACCAGGCTGGGAGTTTTTAAAAGCCTCAGGAATCTTTTGCAGGTGTTTAGAGTTAATTCGTTGATTCAGATGATTAGGTTAATAGCTCGTTTAGAGAACCTTTTCATGATATGCTAATTTTTTGAGATTTCGGAATTTTGGGTTTTCATGAGCTGTATGCCAAAATCATCAGTATTAAAACAATAAAAGACCTGAAATATTTCAGTTGGTGTGCAATGAATCTAAAATATATGAAAGTTTAATTTTTATCATTACATTATGGAAAATAATGAACTTTATCACAATATGCTAATTTTTTTAGAAGGACCTGTATATACAGTGGGGTCAAAAAGTATTTAGTCAGCCACTGATTGTGCAGGTTCTCCTACTTAGAAAGATGAGAGAGGTCTGTAATTTTCATCATAGCTACAAACTATGAGAGACAAAATGAGAAAAAAAATTCCAGGAAATCACATTGTAGGATTTTTAAAGAATTTATTTGTAAATTATGGTGGAAAATAAGTATTTGGTCAATAACAAAAGTTCAACTCAATACTTTGTAACATAACCTTTGTTAGCAATGACAGAGGTGAAACGTTTCCTGTAAGTCTTCACCAGGTTTGCACACACTGTAGCTGCTATTTTGGCCCATTCCTCCATGCAGATCTCCTCTAGAGCAGTGATGTTTTGGGGCTGTCGCTGGGCAACACGGACTCCACAAATTTTCTATGGGGTTGAGGTCTGGAGACTGGCTAAGCCACTCCAGGACCTTGAAATGCTTTTTACGGAGCCACTCCTTCGTTGCCCGAGCGGTGTGTTTGGGATCATTGTCATGCTGGAAGACCCAGCCACGTTCCATCTTCAATGCTCTCACTGATGGAAGGAGGTTTTGGCTTAAAATCTCACGATACACGACCCCGTTCATTCTTCCCTTAACACGGATCAGTCGTCCTGTCCCCTTTGCAGAAAAACAGCCCCAAAGCATGATGTTTCCACCCCCATGCTTCACAGTAGGTATGGTGTTCTTGGGTTCTTCTTCTTCCTCCAAACACGACGAGTTGAGTTTTTACCAAAAAGTTCCATTTTGGTTTCATCTGACCACATGATATTCTCCCAATCCTCTTCTGGATCATCCATATGCTCTCTGGCAAACTTCAGACGGGCCTGGACATGTACTGGCTTAAGCAGGGGGACACGCCTGGCACTGCAGGATTCGAGTCCCTCTCGGCGTAGTGTGTTACTGATGGTAGCCTTTGTTACTTTGGTCCCAGCTCTCTGCAGGTCATTCATCAGGTCCCTCCGTGTAGTTCTGGGATTTTTGCTCACCGTTCTCATGATCATTTTGACCCCACGGGATGAGATCTTGACCCCAAGGGAGATTATCAATGGTCTTGTATGTCTTCCATTTTCTTACAATTGCTCCCACAGTTGATTTATTCACACGAACCTGCTTGCCTATTGTAGATTCACTCTTCCCAGCCTGGTGCAGGTCTACAATTTTCTTCCTGGTGTCCTTCGACAGCTCTTTGGTCTTGGCCATGGTTGACTGTTTGAGGCTGTGGACAGGTGTCTTTTATACAGATAACGAGTGGAGGACAGAAGAGCTTCTTAAAGAAGAAGTTACAGGTCTGTGAGAGCCAGAAATCTTGCTTTGTTTGTTATTGACCAAATACTTATTTTCCACCATTATTTACAAATAAATTCTTTAAAAATCCTACAATGTGATTTCCTGGATTTTTTTTGTCTCATTTTGCCTCTCATAGTTGAAGTGTAGCTATGATGAAAATTACAGACCTCTCTCATCTTTCTAAGTAGGAGAACTTGCACAATCAGTGGCTGACTAAATACTTTTTGGCCCCACTGTATATACACACACACACACACACACACACACATCCGGCAAACACAAAAACCACCTTCTGGTTTCTACACTTACTGTCCATTTTATCAGCTCCACTTACCATATATAGAAGCACTTTGTAGTTCTACTGACTGTAGTCCATCTGTTTCTTTGCATGCTTTGTTACCCCCTTTCATGCTGTTCTTCAATGGTCAGGACCCCCACAGGACCCCCACAGAGCAGGTATTATTTAGGTGGTGGATGATTCTCAGCACTGCAGTGACACTGACATGGTGCTGGTGTGTTAGTGTGTGTTGTGCTGGTATGAGTGAATCAAACACAGTAGCGCTGCTGGAGTTTTTAAGTACCGTGTCCACTCACTATCCAATCTATTAGACACTCCTACTTAGTTGGTCCACCTTGTAGATGTTAAGTCGGAGATGATCGCTCATCTATTGCTGCTGTTTGAGTCGCTCATCTTCTAGACCTTCATCAGTGGTCACAGGATGCTGCCCACGGGGTGCTTTTGGCTGGATATTTTTGGTTGGTGGACAATTCTCAGTCCAGAAGTGACAGTGAGGTGTTTAAAAACTCCATTAGCACTATTGTGTCTGATCCACTCATACCAGCACAACTACAGTAGTTTTAATGTTATGGCTGCTCAGTATATATATACTGTATGTAGGTGCAGGTCATTCATTCAATTTTGACTATAAAATTAGCACTGTTGTATTTCAATGTTTAAATCATTTTATTATTTTTTATAACTGAATCAATAGATGGCACTAGTTAGCTATAATTATGCCATTGAAAACTGCTTGGCCATGAAGTCCTGTTGATCAGGTAAAGCTATTTGACTGGACTGTGCAGAGGAAGGCCCAGGAGATGACCCAGGACTGCTGCAAAGTGAAGGCTGCACAAGAGATGGGGTAGATGGGAACTTTAAACATACATTTACTCCCTCAGCTATCCCTTCAGTGGCTGCTGGACCTAGTATTGTCAGTAATGCTTCCTCTTCCACAGTAAGGCCTGTTGCAGATAACTGACCTACACCTGTCTTGGCCCTCTCTTACCTAAATTATGCCCCAGTTTGCGCTGTAGACTTGGCATGCTTTTCTGGATTGATGCATGAAAGGTTAATTGTGTGCCTATTTATAGCCTTAATATGCAACAGATAGAGATTGCAAATGTAATGTTTTTATACCAGTAATGTAAAGATATATTGGTTAGTAGTTTATAAAAAAGGTTTTCTTGAAGAATTATTTGCTTTTTGTGATGTAATAATGAGACATTATATGATAATCGGTGATTCAGTTTTCGACTGGTGGTGCCTTTTCAGGGGCGGAGCAAACAAAGAACTACTTACACCTCGTTCTTAGTTTCGGAGACTTACGAGGGCTTTTGGGAAACACTCGCAAAATTGGCGTTCTTAAAGTTACGTCATTCTTAAAGTTGTTTGTAAATCGCTAAGATCAATCGTTATCGGGAAACGCACCCCAGACCGATAAAAAAAAGAATACAAATTCTCGTGGAGGATGTCATACCTATATATTACATCTAGGGGGCGCAAAACAATAATAATAAAAAAGAAAATAAGATAAAAAAACAGAGGAACAAGCCACACAATAATACAATGAGAAACTTAAAACAGTAAGTTTTTAGAGATCTGATGTGAGATGATTCTAGCAGTTTTCCAGTTTTTCAATCTATTTAATACAGAATAGTATGATTTAAATTCCGTCTTGAAGCAGAGGAAAGAGGGCTTGTTACTCCTCCACTTACTGCAGTGAATGTGGTATGTTGCTAAAAGTACGACCACATTTATATTATCAGATAAAGCTGAACTTAAGTTTTCCACATAAAATAAAATGTCATCAATTTCAAAAGAAGGAATGTTAAGTTTAAGATTAATCCAATTTCTAATGTCCGTCCAAAGACCTTGTGAATATTGACATGAAAAAAACAAATGCTCCAGGGATTCATCTTCTGACTTACAAAAGGCACATGAATCAACATCAAATTTAAATCTTCTTTCAAGAAACACGGCTACAGGATATATCTTATTTATTATTTTGAAATGAGTCTCTTTCACTTTAGGAGATAGGGGCAATTTGACAAATTTGGAATGAGCAAAAGTCATTATGGTTTTATAATTTGTATTAGGAAGTTTTTTGAAAGAATCTCTGTTATATTCATAGTAAATCTTTTGTCTCAGACCATCATTAATAATGCTGTTATTACACTTGAAGTCAAATATAAAAACATTCTGATGTGTCATTTCTAAATAAAGGCTTTTACATTGTAATAATTCTATTTTAACTCTAGACTGTTATTAAAAAGAATTCTCTAGTTTTCACACAATAATTCCACGTTATAATGATAGTACACCATCTGTAGATGTCACTCAGTTATTATCAAGCAATTCTGATGTGTCATTTTTAAATAAAGGCTTTTATATTTGTAATATTTGTATTATTTTAACTCTAGACTGTTATTAAAAAGAATTTTCTAGTTTCCACACAACAAACCCACTTTATAATGATAGTACACCATCTGTAGATGTCACTCAGTTAATATCAAGCAATTCTGTGTTCATTTTTAAATAAAGGCTTTTAAAATTTTTATTATTTTATTTCTAGACTGTTATTAAAAAGAATTCTCTAGTTTTCACACAATAATCAATTTTTATAATGATAGTACACCATCTGTAGATGTCACTCAGTTATTATCAAGCAATTCTGATGTGTCATTTTTAAATAAATGTGCGCATGTGCAGAACGAGGTGTCCGACCGTCCGTAGATGGAGACTGACGTGCTGTGTAAAGAAGAGAGCTTTGTGCAGAATAAACATAATAAAGTCTATAAAGTCATTTAACTGAATGATGTGTAATGTAATATTTGTCCTGTATGGATGGGTTCTGATAACCGCAGTTTTTAATGCAGTTTTTATAAAATCCAATGAAGACATTTTGGAAATATATATATATAATTTTTTTCCTAATATGCGTCTAAATATCACACACATACTGCATAAAATTTTTGTTTAAACAGCTAAAAGAACGTTTATATAACATTACACATTGAACAGAATATTTATCAAGGTCACGTAACGTTTATAGAACGTTCTATTAACGTTATTGTGAGAACGTTTCCTCATAACATTAGGAGAACTTTTACATAACGTTAGTGGAAGTTGTGGGAACGTTCCCTGTTAGCTGGGTCGTGAGGCAGTAATAAAGCTATACATTAAACTGAAGGTTATAAAGATAATCTTTTATAGTTTTATATACGTGACCAAGTCCACTGTTCTGCTATTACACACTTGAACCAGCAGATGGCGCCATTAGTAAATAAACTGCAGTCAGAAGTTTATGGACACAGTTCTAAAACTTTAGTGATTCATGTTACTGTTGTTTTTCTGTGCATAAATAATTGTAAAAAAGTTAATCAAATAAAAAAAAAAACGTAGAAAATTGTAATTTTATGATAAGTATTCAAAAATATGACTGACCTCAGTCAGTCACATCTAAAAGATTGCTGGTACATTTCTGGGTGGATGGTTGATTCCTCTGCTGGACAAAACTGGTGAAGTTCAAGCACATTTGTTGTGGTGAATAAATGAGGTGAACAAAACCAGCAGACCTACAAGATTCTCGTCAAGTCTCTAAAAATAAAAATCCCACCTCGCAGAGTCTCATTACCAGTGTTTGTGGACCTGCATTTATGGTTCGCTTACTCACATGACTGTGTGGGTTTCCTACCGCCTCCCCAAAACATGTAGAAGGTGGATTGGCTGCTCTAAATGTCCTCTAGCTGTGAGTAAGTGAGTTCATGTGATTGATAGGCAACCTGTCCAGAATGTGTTCACATTGCGCTCAGTGTTTCAGGGTGGTGCAGGACTCACCTCGACCCTAATCAGGATAAAACCAAGAGACTTAAAAACCAAAGCTTCAAAATACAGACAGGTATTGTGATTAAAGCAGACTTGGTGTCGGACGCTTCAGACACGCTTCCATAACAAAGACCTGGCAACCCTTCATCCATCATCAAACCACAAAACTGCGACTTTAAATCATATAAAAATTAAAATATTCTAAGAGGTACAGTGGGGTCAAAAAGTATTTAGTCAGCCACTGATTGTGCAAGTTCTCCTACTTAGAAAGATGAGAGAGGTCTGTAATTTTCATCATAGCTACACTTCAACTATGAGAGACAAAATGAGAAAAAAAAAATCCAGGAAATCACATTGTAGGATTTTTAAAGAATTTATTTGTAAATTATGGTGGAAAATAAGTATTTGGTCAATAACAAACAAGCAAGATTTCTGGCTCTCACAGACCTGTAACTTCTTCTTTAAGAAAGCTCTTCTGTCCTCCACTCGTTACCTGTATTAATGGCACCTGTTTGACCTCGTTATCTGTATAAAAGACACCTGTCCACAGCCTCAAACAGTCAGACTTCAAACTCAACCATGGCCAAGACCAAAGAGCTGTCGAAGGACACCAGGAAGAAAATTGTAGACCTGCACCAGGCTGGGAAGAGTGAATCTACAATAGGCAAGCAGGTTGGTGTGAATAAATCAACTGTGGGAGCAATTGTAAGAAAATGGAAGACATACAAGACCATTGATAATCTCCCTCGATCTGGGATCTCATCCCGTGGGGTCAAAATGATCATGAGAACGGTGAGCAAAAATCCCAGAACTACACGGAGGGACCTGATGAATGACCTGCAGAGAGCTGGGACCAAAGTAACAAAGGCTACCATCAGTAACACACTACGCCGAGAGGGACTCGAATCCTGCAGTGCCAGGCGTGTCCCCCTGCTTAAGCCAGTACATGTCCAGGCCCGTCTGAAGTTTGCCAGAGAGCATATGGATGATCCAGAAGAGGATTGGGAGAATATCATGTGGTCAGATGAAACCAAAATGGAACTTTTTGGTAAAAACTCAACTCGTCGTGTTTGGAGGAAGAAGAAGAACCCAAGAACACCATACCTACTGTGAAGCATGGGGGTGGAAACATCATGCTTTGGGGCTGTTTTTCTGCAAAGGGGACAGGACGACTGATCCGTGTTAAGGGAAGAATGAACGGGGCCATGTATCGTGAGATTTTAAGCCAAAACCTCCTTCCATCAGTGAGAGCATTGAAGATGGAACGTGGCTGGGTCTTCCAGCATGACAATGATCCCAAACACACCGCTCGGGCAACGAAGGAGTGGCTCCGTAAAAAGCATTTCAAGGTCCTGGAGTGGCCTAGCCAGTCTCCAGACCTCAACCCAATAGAAAATTTGTGGAGTCCGTGTTGTCCAGCGACAGCCCCAAAACATCACTGCTCTAGAGGAGATCTGCATGGAGGAATGGGCCAAAATACCAGCTACAGTGTGTGCAAACCTGGTGAAGACTTACAGGAAACGTTTCACCTCTGTCATTGCCAACAAAGGTTATGTTACAAAGTATTGAGTTGAAGTTTTGTTATTGACCAAATACTTATTTTCCACCATAATTTACAAATAAATTCTTTAAAAATCCTACAATGTGATTTCCTGGATTTTTTTTCTCATTTTGTCTCTCATAGTTGAAGTGTAGCTACAACCCCTGGCAAAAATTATGGAATCACCACTCTTGGAAGATGTTCTGTCAATTGTTTAATTTTGTAGAAAAAAAATAAATCACAGACATGCCACAAAACTATCATTTTTCAAAATGTCAACCTTCTGGCTTTAAGAAACAATAAAAAAAAGAAACAAATATAATAGTTGTGGTCAGTCACAATTGCTTTTTTTAGATCAAGTAGAGGAAAAAAATATGGAATCATTCAAATCTGAGGAAAAAATTATGGAATCACTCTGTAATTTGCAGTTTAAAAACAAAACATCTGCAGCAGATTAGATTTGCTAATTATTCTTCAGTTTAAAAAGAGTGCTCACACCTCGGAGAGCTGTTGCACAAAGCAGATTGTCATGAATCATGGTTCCAACACAAGATATGTCAGTTGAAACAAATGAGAGGATTATAAAACTCCTTCAAGAAGATAAATCATTGTGGAATGTCGCAAAAGATGTTGGTTGTTCCCAGTAAGCTGTGTTTAAAATCTGGACCAAGTACAAACAAAATGGGAAGGTTGTAAAAGGGAAGCATACTGGTAGACCAAGTAAGACATCAAAGCATCAAGATAGAAAACTTAAAGCAATATGTCTTGAAAACAGAAAATGCACAACAAAACAAATGAGAAACAAGTGGCCGGAAAGTGGAGTCAATGTCTGTGACTGAACTGTAAGAAATCACCTAAAAGAAATGGGATTTACATACAGAAAAGCCAAACAAAAGCCACCATTAACACCTAAAAAGAAAAGAACAAGGTTAAAGTAGGCTAAAGAAAAGCAATCGTGGACTGTGGGTGACTGGATAAAAGTGATCTTCAGTGATGAATCGCGAATCTGCATTGGGCAAGGTGATGATGCTGGAACTTTTGTTTGGTGTCTGTCCAATGAAATTGATGAAGATAACTGCCTAAAGAAAACATGTTAATTTCCACAGTTGTTGATGATATGGGCCTGCATGTCGGGTAAAGGCACAGGGGAGATGGTCTTCAATAAATGCCAAAGTCCACATTGAAATTTTGGACGCTTTTCTTATTCCATCAGTTGAAAGGATGTTTGGTGATGATGACTTCATTTTTCAAGATGATAATGCATCTTGCCATAGGGCAAAGGACGTGAAAACTTTCCTTCAAGAAAACATATAATGTCAATGGCATGGCCTGCAAATAGTCCGGATCTCAATCCATTTGAAAATCTCTGGTGGAAATTGAAGAAAATGGTCAATGACAAGGTTCCAACCTGCAAAGCTGATCTGGCAACAGCAAGAGACAGTTGAAGGCAGATTGATGAAGAATACTGTTTGTCATTAGTTAACTCCATGCCTCAGAGAGTTTAAACCATTATAAAAGCCAGAGGTGGTGCAACAAAGTAATAATGGTGCAGTGTTTTCTAATGATTCCATAATTTTTTCCTCAGATTTGAGTGATTCCATATTTTTTTCCTCTACTTGATCTAAAAAAAAGCAATTGTGACTGACCACAACTATTATATTTGTTTCTTTTTTTATTGTTTCTTAATGCCAGAGGGTTGACAGTTTGAGAAATGATAGTTTTGTGGCATGTCTGTGATTTCTTTTTTTTCTACAAAATTAAACAATTGAAAGAACATCTTCCAAGAGTGGTGATTCCATAATTTTTGCCAGGGGTTGTATGATGAAAATTACAGACCTCTCTCATCTTTCTAAGTAGGAGAACCTGCACAATCAGTGGCTGACTAAATACTTTTTGACCACACTGTATATTGATGAGGAAGGATATTCTATTCACCACCTTTCTTCCCCCCCCCCCCCCCCCCCCTTCCCGGTTCCAATTCAACCCAAAGATGTTTAGTCACTGCTGCAACAGCGACTCCTGCTGTCTGGTCGAGGCCCCAGCACGAGCAGCGGAGAGGTCAGTCGCTAGACTCTTAAAAACGCAGGAAAACACAAGAAACAAATCCCACATTCCAAAACAACACACTGATTATGGAAATAAGAAAATATTCGAAACATTTATTGTTCTAATGAAGCCATACATTTATTAAATTATGCCAAGTAACAAAGTCAGATAAAAGATCTGAAGTGTGAGACAATAACCCAAAGATCTACAAGCAATAAAACAAAAGGAAAACGAGGTTATTGCTGCACACCGACACAGATTTTTACAATATTTCTGCTGAAGCTACTACATGGAAACAATTTTGTTTTTGTACTGGGGCCCATGAGCTCCTAGTTACACCACTGGTGTTGCATCTGGAAATGGTTCATATTAGTACCCTGAGCACCTGATTTCAGTGGCAGGGTTATAAACAGGTAAAGATCCTCACTTTTATCAGATAATGTGAACAGACTCATTTTAAATAACTGGCTGAAAGATGGGAGCTGTTAACAACTCTATATAGACATTGGCTGGCTTTCTAAAAATAATTTAGATTTAATCATTTAATCATAATTTTATTAATTTTTTATTGGTAAAGATGTTCTTGCAATAAAAAATTTGTATAACTGTTCAAAATTGCGCTTTGTTATATTTGCATATATATATATATATATATATATATATATATATATATATATATATAAATAATATTAAAGGGATTTTTATATTTTAATCTCATTATATGATAAGTTGCAGAATGTGTTCATGGTCAGTGTTTTCAGAAATAAAATTTCAATGTGTTACGGCCTAGTCTAGGTTAGGCTGCAACACATATAAGGAAAATCGTATAGTTAGGGGAAAATAGACCACCAAGAACACAAGAGGAATTTGTTTAACCAAGTGTATTTACAATTGTGAGACAAAGCAAACCAGTATACCTTCAGGAGTGACCCAGGCCAAAATAACAAACAAAACACACACTATCTAATGTACCCACTAAAACTAGCTTCCCTAAAACAAAAGAAGAATTAAAATAAAAGACAAAGTACTTCCCTAACTCCCTACCTAACATAAACAGAGCACAAAACATAGATGACAAACAAAATGGCAGCCACTCCCTACCACTGGTGTACAAACAACATAGCTATATACAAGTGAATTATTTACATAGCAATCTAAATCCAAATCAGTAAGCTTTCTCAGTAGTCACAAATACAGGTAAAATGGTCATACACAGGCAACAAGGCATTAGACAAGAGGCAATCACACACAATAAGCACCAAACAAAAGAGAGAGAGAGCTGACCCAGACCTCCCTCTAGAGCAGGATCCAGGAGGGTAGGAGGTAGACTCTGGACTGGATCCTGGAACACACATATACATATACATATACAACACAACATTTTATGGACATGACAAATGAAATAAAGTAAAACCGCAGTACAGCAAAGTCTACAGTACACACAGTATCTACCATTACTGATGATTATATTTCTGTTTTTGGGGTTCCTGTCTTCAGATTAATTTCTTGTTTTTCCTATAATTCTCATGCACAGACGTTGGGAAACAAACTGGATTATTATGGTTAAAATAATTGCCCTTAGATTTGCATTATTTGAAACCTTTTCAAGCAGCTCATCCAGAGAATTCAAGGCCAGATCTCCAAGCTGCCTGATAATGGCATCACAGATGATCCTTTTCACCTCTGGTGAGAGGTTGTTGAGGACATCAATTAGGGGTTGGGGTCTCCCCATGTAAAGCATCAAAACAGCACCTCCCAAACCTGTACATTTAAATGTATAGAAAAAAATATATGAAGGTTTTAATGATATTGAATGATTTATTACTGTTTTTATAAACAGGAGCATGATTATTTTTCCTGTGATGGTAGAACATACCTGCAACTAATCCAAGGCCACCTAGATATATTCCAGCACCAGTGGAGACAAACCCAGTACAAGCCCCCACGAGAGCACTCTTGAATATTCCGATTTTTGACTGTGTAAATAGTCCAGCAGCTACTGCCGCTAAAGCCACGGTGGTTGCTCCTGTAAGCAGCTTCTTTGACACAAGTAAATTTTTCTCTTCTGCCAAGATCTCAATCAGTCTCCATACATCATCATTTTTGTTTTTTAATGCCATTGTCCTGCCTGTAACAACAGGGTCATATCACAGACATCATCAGAATTTTTTATGAAATAATAAATGTTTGTTTAATAGCCACTTTCATATGGAAAAACAAAATATTATATATATTTAGGTGGTGGATGATTCTCAGCACTGCAGTGACACTGACATGGTGGTGGTGTGTTAGTGTGTGATGTGCTGGTATGAGTGGATCAGACACAGCAGCCAACCAACAGCGCCCCGTGGGCAGCGTCCTGTGCCCACTAATGAAGGTCTAGAAGATGACCGACTCAAACAGCAGCAATAGATGAGCGATCGTCTCTGACTTTACATCTACAAGGTGGACCAACTAGGTAGGAGTGTCTAATAGAGTGGACAGTGAGTGGACACGGTATTTAAAAACTCCAGCAGCGCTGCTGTGTCTGATCCACTCATACCAGCACAACACACACTAACACACCACCACCATGTCAGTGTCACTGCAGTGCTGAGAATCATCCACCACCTAAATAATACCTGCTCTGTGGGGGTCCTGACCATTGAAGAACAGGTTAAAAAAGCATGTAGAGAAACAGATGGACTACAGTCAGTAATTGTAGAATTACAAAGTGCTTCTATATGGTAAGTGGAGCTGATAAAGCAAGGAGGTGGTTTTATGGCTGATCAGTGTACATTAACTATAGGTAGATAAATGTAAATACATAAAACTGAACCAAGCATTGAGATAAGAAGAGCTTCATGTTTAATTGAATAAAAATTAAATGTGTTTGAGATTTAACAGTCACATGATACTAACATGAATGTAAAATCAGCTTTTCAACACAAGTTTTAACATCAACTTTTCACAAATCCACCAGCACTGATTTCTATATTGTTTATTGCTAATGAATGTGTTATAAATCTCTAATTATGCTCTTTAGATCAAATAAATGAATGAATAAATGATGTATCAGTTCTTACCTTGTAATCTTCTTGTTTCTGCTGAACGCTGCTGACGTTTCAGATTTTTCCAGTTTTATATTTTAATTTCTAACCCTTCCAGTTTGACCACAGTGGGACCTTCACTTCACCCTCAGAGACAATGTCAGTTAGTACATCATAAGTTTGTCTTTACCTGTGTTATCACAAAAGTAGAACCTACAAGAGCTGGGCGGTTCCTGATTCACCCAAGTTAATGATTCGAACCTTTGTACTGAATCACAAGTCCAAAATCTCACTTAACCCGGATCCTATGAGTCCTCTGAGCTGCCGTTAAGTACACAAGTCGAGTGAGCAGACTCACCGAAACACCGGGGACTCAGATGATTTGGCTGAACCGACTTCACTCCAGTCTGTGAATCTAAGTAATAAGTTCAATATTCCAATAAACAAGCAGTTAAACACAACGGTGTTCGTTATGTGGCTGATTTTATGCACATGCTATTATTACTATTATCAGTAGTAGAGGTACAGATTAGTAAAGCAGCATATTTTTGTAAGCAAAACAACAACAAAATATCGTTATATTATTATTAATTGCAAATGCTTACAGGCTACTTTAGTACTAGACCAATTAAGGAGTATCATAGCCCCCATGGTAATTTATTGACTGTTTGTTTTGGTGCCACTGTGGCTGCCTGACTGGGTGAAGTGACCATGGCAATTTGTTTTTGACCATCCCCCTTGAACCCATGACCAATTTGTATACCCATCAGATACCCCCATGATCAAGATTCCACTTTAGAAAAAAGTGTCAACTTGTCACTGACAAGCAAAGTGAGGTGAGGTACCAAGAGAATTAAGAGAGAAGGATTCATTTACAGAAGACGAGTACATGGAAGACAAGTGATATTCGGATGCATTTTCATGCAGTAAATCAATCGCAATCAAGATGTCAGTACAAGTGACTCAACTGACTGAAGTGAACCAGATCACATTACTGAGTGACTCAGATTAACCCGAATTTACCACCACTAGAACCTACAGGTTCATAGCAAAACCATCAGTCACACAGCAGCGGCCACGCCCCTCTTTCGCTGCCCTTGATTAAAGGGGCACGTCTGGGCATGTGATGGTAGTATACCCTTATTAATGGGTAAAATATGTTTGTTTATTTGTTTATTTATTAGGATTTTAAGGTCATGTTTTACACTTTGGTTACATCCATGACAGGAACGGTAGTTACTCGTTACAGAAGGTTCATCACTTATGAAGGTTATATCGAACACAGTCATGGACAATTTTGTATCTCCAATTCACCTCACTTGCATGTCTTTGGACTGTGGGAGGAAACCGGAGCACCCGGGGGAAACCCACGCAGACACGGGGAGAACATACAAACTCCACACAGAAAGGACCCGGCCCGCCCTGCCTGGGGATCGAACCCAGGACCCTCTTGCTGTGAGGCGACAGTGCTACCCACTGAGCCACCGTGACGCCCGGTAAAAAAGTTTCTACACTGAATTTGAGGTTATAACGATGATTTATTAAGTTTTACACAAGTGACCAAATCTACTGTTCTGCTTTTGCAGATTTGGACCAGCAGGTGGCGCTATTAGCAAATAAACTGCACATCAATGTGGTCAGAAGTTTGCGTAACTGTTGTTTTTCTGACTGAATTATTGTAACAAACTTAAATCATGAACTGAAAATCATGTAACATGATATATGAATATATGAAAAAACCCACCCCCTTAGTCCAGTCTTTTCCATCCAGCAGACTGATTGTCTGGGGGTTTACACTGATGTAGGCTGTTTTTACACACACACACACACACACACACCATCATCATCATCATCGTCATCAAATAAAATATGGCTTTTTATGTTATGTTCATAAAATTGCATAAATAAATTTTAAAATATAACATATATGGATACAACATAAAATACCATATAAAATCAACATATGGATATGTTTCATATATGTACATACACACATTGTATTATGGGTATTTCAAATATGTTATAAACCTCTATCTACATTTACCCAGAGGATACGTGTGTTATAATAATACATCACCTTACAGGTAACATGTGGAAAAACTATTACTGATATTTGGGTACATACAATATGTCAAATATTGTATGTACATGTGGGTTCATGCTTCGCTTACACTCACATGACTGTGGGTTTTGAATGGACACCCCGGTTTCCTAAAACGACCCCCATCATGTAGAAGGTGGATTGGCTGCTCTAAATTGCCTCTAGCTGTGAGTAAGTGAGTAAAGTGTTTCTGGGTGGTGCAGGACTCACCTTGACCCTAATCAGGATAAAACGATACCCACGATTATTGTAAACTTTACCAAACGGACTTCGGTGTCGGACGCTTCAGACACGCTGAGCACCTGGCAACCCGTCATCCATCAAACCCCAAAACTGCAACTGTAAATAATGTAAACAAGTTTTTAATATTACACACACACACACACACTCCTGGTTCCTTCCTCCTGTTATAAACATTGTATTACTGCAGTTTGCTCTGGGAGGACTGGACAGTAACTCCTACTTTCCTCTCGCATGGTGTGAGGTCGCTTCCCCCTCTCTCAGTAACTCTCAGTGCGCGCTCGTGTTCAGACCGGTCTCCGGTAAGCTCGTGCACCACGCCTCGGAGATGAAGCATAAGGAGCAGGATCAGGAGCTGAAGCAGGAGCTGGAGGAGAGCTCGGAGGAGGACCTACGCAGTGTTAAAGTTCTCACCGAGAAGCTCCAGCTCCAGACCCGGAGACCCTCTTACCTGCAGTGGCAGGAGCGCGTGCGCAGCGCACCGTGGAGCGGCGAGGGCGCGCGCACACAGACCGAGACCGGGCAGCGCGAGGACAACGGCGGCGGCGCGCCGACCAACATCTGCGGCTTCAGCACCATGGATGATGCTCTGGAGTTCATCCGAACCGAGCTGGTACTGCCATCATCATCAATACAAATATACTTAAATCAATCAATAATAACAAAGTAATAATAACAAAGTAATAATAATAACAACAGTAATTATAATAATAACAATGATGCTGATAATAATAATAATAATGATAATAATAGCAATGTAATAATAATAATAACAATATAATACTACTACTACTACTAATAACAATAATAATAATAATAATAATAACAGTAATAATAATAATAAGCATGATAATAATAATAATAACAGTAATAATATAATACTACTACTACTACTAATAACAATAATAATAATAATAATAATAATAACAGTAATAATAATAATCAGCATGATAATTATAATTATAATAACAGTAATAAAAATAATAAGCATGATAATAATAATAATAACAGTAATAATAATAAGCATGATAATAATAATAATAATAAGCATGATAATAATAATAATAATAACAGTAATAATAATAAGCATGATAATAATAATAATAATAAGCATGATAATAATAATAATAATAACAGTAATAATAATAATAATAAGCATGATAATAATAATAATAAGCATGATAATAATAATAATAACAGTAATAAAAATAATAAGTATGATAATAATAATAATAACAGTAATAAAAATAATAAGTATGATAATAATAATAATAGTAATAAGAATAACAGTAATAATAATAAGTATGATAATAATAATACTAATAATAACAGCCATAGCCAAGTGGTTAAGGTGCTGGACTAGTAACCAGAAGGTCGCTGGTTCAAGCCCCACCACTGCCAGGTTGCTGCTGTTGGGTTCTTGAGCAAGGCCCTTAACCCTCAATTGCTCAGACTGTATACTGTAACTGTACTGTAAGTCGCTTTGGATAAAGGCGTATGCTAAATGCCGAAAATGTAATAAAAATAATAAATATGATAATAACAATAATAATAATAATTATAATAATAAAGTAATAATAATAATAATAATAACAGTAATAATAATTATAATCATAGTAATAGTAATAATAATGATAATAATAACAGTAATAATAACAATATTATGCCAGTAGGTGAATTGGCTGTTCTAAATTGCTCTTATGTGTGAGTGTGTGAGTAAATAAGTGAATGATTAAGTAAGTGAGTGAGGATGCGAATAAGCAAGGGAGCGCGTGAGTGAGAATGTTGTGCTTACCTGTGATTGACTGCCACATCACGACCCTGAATGAATAAATGAATAAATGAATGAATGAATGACAGCAGATACTGAGAGTATTTTAGGTTTCTGTACACAGAACGTTTCCTCGTAAGCTCATCACATCGTGTCTCGGTTTGTGTCTCAGAGGGAGATGCGGTTGCAGGACCAGCGCTTGGCGCGGCAGTTGATGCGCCTGCGCGTGGAGCTGCACCGGCTGAAGGTGGAGCGGGTATGTGACGGGCACCGAGAGATGCTGGACGACGCCGCGCTGGAGCTGGAGGAGTGCGACGAGGAGTGCGACCTGCTGTGTGACGTCCCGCTGAAGGCGGCCTTCACCCTGTCCACACCGCTCAAACACCTCGGACTGACCAAGATGAACATCAACGCCCGGCGCTTCTCTCTCTGCTGAACATCGCCACAGGATCAAGACAGATCCTGAACCTGACCCATCATGGTCATCCTGTCCAGAAGATCTGACGGTCTGTAGCTTGGCTAATTTGGAACCTAAACGACTTCTAGTTTTGATCTGCAAAGCTTCAGTGATCAAGAGGTCTTCAACGTCAAATTTATTTGTATAGCGCTTTTTACTATAGACATAGTCTCAAACAAACTGTACAGAATCCAAGACCGACAGACCAAAAACCCCTGTTGAGCAAACCAGGGGCGACAGTGGCAGGCAAAACCCCCTTAAAATTACAGGAAGGAACCTTGAGAGGAAGTCATTATTCGTCATTATTCAGTCCCGTCTGTTATAAAGTCCGAAGTGAGATCTGGACATTTTCGTGCAGAGACGCCAGGTTTCCGTCACATCTAGCAGGAGCAGCATTGTTGGCACTGCAGTCTCGACTTGTAGTCTTTAACCTTGGGTGGCTAAGCGGGCATCACAGGCTTTCACAGGATGTCAGCGCCCACCTCACCCACCGTCATCAAACCAGAGTGATCAGACAAGAGAGACAGAACGACAGCAACCCGACATCCCTGATCATCACAAGTTTCTATCACCTAGAACCCCCAAGCTCTGCCCCTTTGTCTATATTCGGGGTGGGCAGCTCCGGTCCCAGGGGTCAGAGACCAGGCGCAGCCAGAAGCCAACACGTAACGGCCCAATGCTGGAAATATAAATTTAAATATAAATTATTGGCTCGTCCGAGGATTGGATTCCTCATAACTGCTGCAATTACACCCCCTGCTGGCTGACCGATGGCACTGCACAGAGACGGGGGATAATGGAGATCGGTGCATGACTCTGTATACCGTACATGAACCCCGCCAATATACATTGTAAAAAAAAGACCGTCAATTATGATACAGCTGTACCTTAAAACTCGACCTCAGTCGGTTCTGGGAGTGGCGTCGAGTTTTTATTTTTTCCCATAAGGATGTTTGGGGAACCTGTTAATGCGTCCATGGTCCCGTGGAGCTGCAGATATTTTAGTCTCATGTAAAATAATGAGGTTGTTTTTAACACTTAAACACTGAAAATAACACAAATAGAATATAAACACTGAAATACAATAAAAGCTGCACTTTATTTTTACTTCTTTATTGTTTCCTGACGCTTCTTAATGGTGGAGATGCTTGATGTTGGAATACCGTATTCCCTTCAGCACCAGCGCATTCACATGAAAAGTGACAAAACCACTTGAGCGCTGACGGTTCTCGAAACTTAGCGTGACTTATTATAGTAAAACAGCGAGTGAGGAATGTGATTAGTGAAGGAACTTATGAGCAGTAATAATGAAGAGAAGTTTAGTTCTCCTGTCTCCTTCTTTTACTACATTAAACCACGTTAAGCTTTATTTTGAAGCAGAAGCGTTTTAGACTCTGGGAGAAGCTGATTCTGATTCTCACCATTTCTCAGAAGCTGGAGCTGTAACACAAGTTTAAAAGTGAAACAGGGAGGAAAATCCAGATAAACACAGATACATGTGGAGCTGTAACACTGGATCTGACGCTTATTCCACACTAATGCAGATTCAGCTCAGATTCACACTTTGGTGACGGTTTACCACTCAAGCCGAGAGCTGAACAAAGCAGCGGTCACACACGCATTGAGTTTAAGGTACAAATTTCTCCACGAAGGGCGTCGAGTTTTAAAGATTTTGAGTTTTCGACGTGAGGTTACAAGGTACCGCTGTATTATAAATGTACATTCAGACAAACGGGTCTGAGATGAGAATTACATTTACATTTCAGGCATTTTTCAGTGAGGGATAAAGGCTTTGCTCAGGGGTCCAACAGTGGCATCCTTATGATTGATTACTAGTTCAGTACCTTAACCGCGGAGCTACCGCTGCGCCGCCTGCTGAGATAAAATTGACGTGAATTCTTGATAAATAGTTCAGAGACTTTAAATCAAAGCCGTAATCACAATATATGAGGGTACACCCCCCCCCTTCCCGCACCAATGTACTGATGTTAAAATGATAAACACACGCGCACACACACACACACACTCCACTCAGTAGCTTTGTTTAGTTTTGGGATGTGCCAGTGTACCAGTCAGGTAATATGGAAGGAATGTATGAGAATGGCAGGAACCCAAAGGCAGATTTGCACCCCTCCCCCCCCCCCCCCACACACCACCCTGCCTCCCCCCACACCACCCTGCCTCCCCCCACACCACTCTTCCTCCCCCTTTTTAATTCATGGCTATGGTGTCGGTTTAAATCCCGTCTGTGTTGAGATTTTATTACCGAGCCCTTGATGGACACGTCGAACTTTAATACTCAGAACTAAGAGTGTAATTAGATGTGAATTAAAGCTTGAATGGAAGTTCCTGCTGTGTCCCGAGCACCTTGTGTACATCACGTAACACCCCCAACCTCAAACGGAACAATTAAACGTCACGTGGCGCGCAGTGTCAAAATGCTCAGACGATTCTGGAAGGTCAGACATGGATTGGTCTCTCTCTCTCTCACTCTTTTGCTCTGTCGCTCGCCCAGAGGGGGCCTGTTCAGGATTTCGGACGCCCCGTCACTCGAGGTTAAAAATAAGCGCTGGCGAGACGGGTCAGGTATGAGGAGAGGCGTTTCTTTATCTGGAGGCCAATGTCAAACCCGTACATTAAGCTACGTTGTGTTAACCTGCCCTGCTTCAGAACGTGAGAAGGTTTTACATTCGTGTTGTTTAGCAGACGCTAGTGTAGCGATAACGTACAAGCAAATGAGGGTTAAGGGCCTGGCTCAGGGGCCCAACAGTGGCAACTTCTGATCTCTAGTCCAGGATCTTAATCATGTATGTTTTTATTCCTACTTATTTACGCACTTTGTCCCTGATTGCAGTCAAGGAGGGTATATCGCTGCTCACGCCTCATCTGACACCCGATCAGACCCCTTCTTTTGCCCATGCATTCTGCTCAGGCGCCTCTATCTGCTAATCAGGGTCCTTACACAGCGTTTGAAGACCCCACAAACATAGTTCGGTCATCCCGCCCTAGCAGACACTGTGGGCAAGTATTGTCTGCTGCAGGCACTGCCAATTGTGCCCACTAGGGGTGTTCAGAATCTCGGCGCTGGTGTGCTAGTGGAATATCCGCTGTGCCACCTAGATGCCACATATGTTTAATATACAGCACTGCTGGAACATATTTAATTCCATGTTTCTATATTGTGGGAAATGACGTGAGATTAAAAGATATTTTCATATTTTTTTTGTAAAATTTGCAGCTTTTGACACTTTAAAAGTATAACATTTGATGGTAAATGTTCTGTCTGTTGGAACTGATGTGGAGAACGATGTAGTTACGACCTACCCAGCCTGAATTTATAACGCTCTATGACTGCACTTTAAACTCTTTATAAAACGTATTTTTATAAGCATTCAGCATGTAGAGACGGACTCATGTAGTCTCTGAAAGAAATGGCTTTTAATATAAAACAATATTAATAAAGAAATATTATTCATCTAATAATCTGTGTGGAATCATTTTTTGGATGTGCAATATTAATCTCTAAACCAGGGAAGCCCAATACATCAATCGCACAGTGCACGCTAGTAGATCAGCATCATTCAAACAGTTCAACGTGATCCACATGAAATGAGCTCCACTTACAATATAGAAGCACTTTGTAGTTCTACAATTACTGACTGTAGTCCATGTAGAGAAACAGGTGGACTACAGTCAGTAATTGTAGAATTACAAAGTGTTGTATATGGTAAGTGGAGCTGATAAAATGGACAGTGAGTGTAGAAATAAGGAGGTGGTTTTAATGTTATGGCTAATGTGTGTATAATAAAACAACAAATAAAGAAAGTGAAAGGTGATGTGAAGTGTGTATGAAGGGAAAACATGTTCTAATCCAGACCGAGAGAGGTGGGAATAATAAATCCTGCCGCTCCTTCCGTTCTTTGTTAAAGCATGTTTTCTTTTTCGGAGATCTTTAATCTCTGTGGCCTTCAGGATGTTTGGATACCTGAGCTTCCTTCTGAGGGTGACGGTTATGTAAGTGGTAGAAAGGTGGTGAATGTAAAGCGCTGCAGTGAGGGGGAAGAAATAAAAAAGCTTAGTGAGGTCAGACGGAGGGGTTACGAAACTGTTATTAAAGGAACGGAGTGAAAGACGTTTTGTGTTTGTTCCTGTAAGAATCACGTGGTTCAATAAATAGAGGAGAGCAGGTAGAGGGAATTCTGTAAGAATTGTTTTCCCAAATTCATCATAGCCAGTTACTCTTCCACTTTTGGAGACCCCGATGGCATATGAGGAGGGTATATTCTCCTACACGCCCTCCACCGACCCCTTCTTATCCTCCCGTACTCCGGTGGATCGGCTTATGAGGTCGGTCTCACGCACAGAGAGTCACACAGTAAAAATTAATAATAACAACAATAATAATGATAATGATAATAATTATAATAATAATGAATAATAAAAATAATATTAATAATAATGAATAATAACAATAATAATAATAATAATAATGAATAATAACAATAATAATAATAACAATGAATAATAACAATAATAATAATAACAAAATAATAATAATAATAATAATGAATAATAACAACAATAATAATGATAATAATAATAATAATAATGAATATTAATAATAATTATTATTATAATAATAATGAATAATAACAATAATAATAATAATAATGAATAATAACAATGAATAATAACAATAACAATAATAATAATGAATAATAACAATAATAATAATAATAATGAATAATAACAATGAATAATAACAATAATAATAATAATAATGAATAATAACAATAATAATAATAATAATGATAATAATAATGAATAATAACAATAATAATAATAATAATAATGAATAATAACAATAATAATAATAATAATAATGAATAATAACAATGAATAATAACAATAATAATAATAATAATGAATAATAACAACAATAATAATAATAATAATGAATAATAACAATAATAATAATAACAATAACAACAACAACAACAACAACAATAACAACAACAACAATAATAATAATTATAAATAATAACAATAATAATAATAACAATAATAATAATCATAATAATAATTATGAATAATAACAATAATAATAATAACAATAATAATAATAACAATAATAATAATAATAATAATAATAACAATAATAATAATAATAATAATTATGAATAATAACAATAATAATAATAATGAATAATAACAATAATAATAACAACAACAATAATAATAATAATGAATAATAACAATATTAATAATAATAATAATAATGAATAATAACAATAACAACAACAACAATAATAATAATAATGAATAATAACAATAATAATAATAATAAATATGTTTTATACAGCACTACAGGGCTGTTATAAATGAAATATATATGTAGCTGAATAAATTAAACAGCATTATATTTCATTTGATTTATGTTCCTCCCAATCTAGTCATATTCCCTGATTGTATTTCACCTCTACTGCTGCAGACCTCCACTACTGACCGAGGAGGGTTGTAACTAACACATGCCAGAGATGTTCACAAGTTACAAAATACGAGTCAAGTCACGAGTCAATATAATCTACACAAAACATATATTGTAAATGTAGAGTAGAAATAAAGAAATAATCTGTAAGTTCAGATAAAAACAACAACAGATTAGCGAGTGTATTTAATTAGTGAATGTAATTTCTGTAACAAGAAGGTTCCAGTTAAAAGCTTCAACTGATACGTTTTGTTTTCATTACAGAACAAAAGCGCTCGATAAATCACGGCACAGCGGCCAAAATCCCAAACACAGCAAAAACAATCATAACCGCTGCTTACCTTAGCTTCTGTTCTTCCAGATGCTATTACATTTATAAGCGTGCGTCCCATTAGGAATAGAATCCGTTATTTTGTAAATGTGCTTATAATTAAAAACCTCCAAACTTTTCCCGGTCGTGAAGTAAAACAGGAAGTCGTTAGAAAGCCGATCGAGCGTTTCATTACCACGTCATCTGTGTGACGCAAACTGAATAAATGCAAATAACAGCATTTCTTACTAACAATTACAATCAGAAGCTCTGATTGGTTCAGAAAGCGGTTCTTACAACCATTAGCACCAATTCTGTAGGAGCGTTCCATTCACCCCGGTTGTTACTGTGAAGTGCACTACGTAGGGTATTCCACCATTTTAAGTGAGATTCCAATCCAAAGGTAACGAAAATGTTTAAATGAAGTGAACTTCAAACTGTGTAGGGAGTAGGGAGCGACGCTTCATCACTACACCGGAAGCTGGCTGGAACATTTACACATTGTGTGCGTTGCGGGTATATATATAATTGTCACACGTAACTAATGATAACACATGCTGATGCTAGCGACTCATGTTGTTTACGAGTTTTTTTTTGCGAATCATGAGTCAAGTCTGAGTCATTTGAAACGAGTGCGAGTCATATATGAAGTCAATGTGTGTGTGTGACTTACGAGCGAGTCCCCATCTCTGACACATGTACTCCGACATTTGTGCAGCACCGACCGCTTCTTTTCACCTGCACCAGGCATGTTTATACGGAGATCTGTATCGTGCACGGAGAGTCAGGCATGATGAGGAATCCCAGCAACCCTCCCACCCTCAGATGAGCCAATCGTTGTCACTGTTAACAGAGTTGAGATGTCAGCACTGATGAATTTGATTCATTTTTATGTTTTATTTAATATTATGCCCTAGTTAAAGATCTGAAGTCTGACAATCAGACAACCACTACTTGTTACTTTTCCCCACCAGGGTGTGAGATCAGCATGAATTTATGATGCAGTATTGCAGTGAAAACGGTCGGACGAATACTGTTGGGTTCTGAAACGACGTCGGCTCTCCCACCTCCCGTTCTGTCCACACAGACTGAACCACGGTGCACCCGACCGCCACCAGGTCACGGTTTTGGAATGAAACACTTGAGGTCGACATTTCGAGCTGAAGTGCGAAATGCTCATCAAATGTGTCAGTAATTTCCTGCGAGTTTGCCGACTTCCTGCGTACTGCGTGCACCATCTGCAGGCTCCCACCACAACAAAACCGTGCGGTCTGCAGACACACAGAGCGACTGTGATACAGTGCAAGACAATGAAAGAGAAAGAACAGCGGGGTTAAAGCATAAGAGAGAACAAAACACAGAACCATTCTATTCTTATCGGAGTGGTGTCTTTTAGGATGACGCGTCCTCATCCACGGGGCGTGAGATCTCACCGGACGGGTGGATGAGAGTGAAATGCTGAGATAAACATTTTTGGTCCACTGTGATCCATCAATGAACCACTCTGGGATGAATTAGAACCCCCTGGAACATGGGTGACACTGTGTACAGTCGAGCAAGCGTACAGAAATACCTAAACCCTCCACCGCTGTTTTTTCTTTGTGATCAGAAACAAACTGTTCCGGTTCTGTTTCCGGTGCGAGTGCTTCTGGCTTGCGCTGCAGCCTCCAATCTCATGTAGCCGATGTGAAGCTTGCTTGACTGTGGACACGTCTTTTCCAGAAGCTTCTTAATAACAACAGAACGATTCTGATCATCAGAATAAATTTCCTTTCCGTTTAAAGTGTCCTCCAAACCTGACAAGAGACGACTGTTCCATGTACTTTTTAATTGCAGCGGTTAAACTTGTCCTGTTTTATGGGCACAGAGAAGCCAGGGTGTGATAAACCTGACTATTTATAATGCTGATTTTGTTTGTTTTGTTTGTTTTTCACTTTGTGGCCTGTTCGTGTCTGTTTAAAGGAGGTGGACAAAATAATGGAAACATTTACATAGATAGAGAATAGAAGTGGGCCAATTACAGAGCCCTGAGGAACACCAATTGAGAAAGAGCACAGAGGACACCTGGTAGGAGTGCCCTT
>NC_086000.1:36930886-36943386 GCF_030014385.1 Trichomycterus rosablanca | reverse complement strand
CCTCCCTCCGGAAACTGGGTCACAGGGCAGTGTTCCAGCATGATAATGACCCCAAACACACCTCTAAGACGACCACTGCTTTATTGAAGAGGCTGAGGGTAAAGGTGATTGACTGGCCAAGCATGTCTCCAGACCTAAACCCAATAGAACATCTTTGGGGCATCCTCAAGCGGAAGGTGGAGGAGCGCAAAGTCTTGAATATCCGCCAGCTCCGAGATGTCGTCATGGAGGAGTGGAAAAGCATTCCAGTGGCAACCTGTGAAGCTCTGGTAAACTCCATGCCCAGGAGAGTTAAGGCAGTTCTGGGAAATAATGGTGGCCACACAAAATATTGACACTTCAGGAACTTTCACTAAGGGGTGTACTCACTTTTGTTGCCGGTGGTTTAGACATTAATGGCTGTATATTGAGTTATTTTGAGGGAAGAATAAATTTACACTGTTATATAAGCTGCACACAGACTACTTTTCATTGTGTCAAAGTGTCATTTTGTCAGTGTTGTCCCATGAAAAGATATACTTAAATATCTGCAGAAATGTGAGGGGTGTACTCACTTTTGTGATACACTGTATATATATATATATATATATATAAAATTAATATTATTAATATTATAATTACAATTACAGAATGATTATACATTTATATTTATTTTTATATTTGGTTGGATTGATGTACACAGTACTTTTATAGTATTTTTGAGTCTTTTTCCCAGGTCAGGGGTGGGTTATATATATATATTTATTTAGTTAGTTAATTATTTCACTGTTATTTGAAAACGAAGGCACAGGGCGGTTGGGTTGTGCCGCGATGTACTGTACTATCCCACCACTGCTGTGACCAGGGTTCAAATCTCAGCGGTTCTGTCGGCCGGACGTCTGCACAGACACGACTGGCTGAAGTCCTGTGATGAACTGACGCCCCATCCGGAGTGTTACTGTTCCTGTCTTGCGTCTAGTGTTTCTCAGTGTAACCTGTCCCACTGCGGCCCTGACCAGGATAAAGCGGTTGATAAAATTGATTTAATTTTTGATTGATATAATTGTTACGCAGTTGGACTGGAGTTTATAACCTGTGTAGTTTTCTTACCTAACTAACACCGTTTTTAGTAGTTTTAAGGAAATCTGGAGCATTTCCTGTCCTCACTTTTACAGGAAATAAGAACAAAAACACAAACATTATACAACCAAAACCCCACAAACGTTATACAGTCTCATAACAAACTGTTCAGGGTTAAAAAATAATAAGAAATGTATTGTAGGTGTCCAAACTGGTTGGTAATTAAAAGAAAATAATTATATATATAAAAAATTAAATATAGAACATAACAAATAAAATAACACCATAATTAAAAACTTGTTTTAAATTTATTTCTTTGTTGTTTGGTTAATAAATAAAAGGATGAAACACCAACAATTAAACAAACAAGAAATAAAAATAAAGTAAAATGAAGAACCGGGCGCGTGAGTGAATGGGTGAGTGAGTGAATGGGTGAGTGAGTGAATGGGTGAGTGAGTGAATGGGTGAGTGAATGGGTGAGTGAGTGAATGGGTGAGTGAGTGAATGGGTGAGTGAATGGGTGAGTGAGTGAATGGGTGAGTGAGTGAATGGGTGAGTGAGTGAATGGGTGAATTGATAAATGTGTATGAACCCATGTGATGAATTGCCGCTCCGTCAGATTTCGTTCTTGATTGATGTAGCATCATTAAAAACAGCAGCTGGATTTTGGAAGTGTGTCTGTGGGGATTTAATCATGTTAGTGAGGCTGAATGTGGACGGTGCTTTTTATTTTCTAAATGTCAAACCATCATGTCAGCGCTAACAGTCTCACCAGATGTGACTGAGTCAGGGAGTCCGGAAACCTTCAGCATGTTCACACAGCTGTTTCACCCCTCACGCCACCCGACACAGCTACAAACAATATATATAAATAATAATAATCATCATTATAACTATTAAAATTAATTTTTATATTTAATAATAATAATATAAATAAATCACGTCATCAAAATAATGATGAATTAAACGATATTAAACAGTATCATCACAATAATTATTTATATTATAAATAATAATACAATTATTATTGGCACTCACTGCCCCCCTGAAGTGACATCAAGCCTCTGACTGCCACAGTCGAGCAAGTTTTACATGGTCGTAAAAAAAATAAGTAAGTAAATGGATTAGTGTGCGACTAGGTGAGTGTGTGAGTGAATGGATGAGAAAGTAAATAAATGTGTGAGAGTAAATGGATGAGAGAATGAATGTGTGAGTGAGTAAATGGGTGAGAGAGTGAATGGAATAATGGGAGAGTGAATGGATGAGAATGAATGGGTGAGTGAGTGAACGTGTAAGTAAGTGAATGGATGAGAGGGTGAGTGAGTAAATGGGTGAGGTGAGTGAGTAATTGAATGTGTGTGTGTGTGTGTGTGTGTGTGTGAATGGGTGTGAGTGAATGAACGGGTGACAGAGTAAATGAATGGATGAGAGAGTGAATTAATGAGTGAGAGAGTGAATGAATAGGTGAGTGTGAATGAATGGGTGAAAGAGTGAATAAATAGGTGAGAGTGTAAATGAATGGGTGAGAGAGTGAATGAATGAGTGAGAGAGTAAATGGGTGAGTGAGTGAGTGGGTATGAGTTAATGGGTGAGTGAATGGTTGAATGAGTAAATGGGTGAGACAGTGAACAAGTGAAAGAGTAAATGGGTGAGTGAGAGAGTGAATAGATGGGAGTGTGAATGGGTGACAGAGTAAATCAATGAGTAAATGAATGGGTGAATCTGTGAGAGAGAGTGAATGAGTGAATGGGTGAGTGAACGGATGAGTGAGTGAATGGGTGAGAGAGTGAATGGGTGAGGTGAGTGAACCGGTAAGTGAATAAGAGACTAAGTGAATAGGTTAGTTTGAGATTGAGAGAGTGTGTGAGTGAATGGGTGAGAGAGTTATAGAATGAGGGAGTGGATGAATGGGTGAATGTGTGGCAAAAGTAAGTGGACACCTGAGCATGAGCTTGTTTGACATTTGAATCCAAAACTACAGCCACAGCGGGAACAAGACCGGCCCTTCCCCATACTGGCATACGGACCTTTCACCTTCTACTGGAAGACGTCGACTGAATAATTCGGGTGGGTGTCCACATACTTTTGGTCGCATCTCACCCACCAATAAGCCACCAGATTGGAAAATGAAGATCTGTAAAAATCCAGAAAGAACAGGCGTCCCTATTATTTGTCCCTATTATTTTTGGAATACACAACATATAAAGTGAAAGGCTCGGGGGGCAGGCAGTGTGGGTGTCGTACCACTTCAGGGTCATGGACGTCTAGGTTTGATCCTCACGTCCGGTTCTCCCTCTGCTTTTTGTTTGAGGCGTATTTATAAGCAGGATGTGCAAACCCTAAAAAAGAGTTATTTATTCTTTTTTCGATAGCTGCTTCATTCTGGTCAGGGTTGCAGTGGGTCCTGGACAAACAAGGCACCAAGGATAAAGCTGTAGATATTACAAAGTCAGATCTCTACACACACACACGTCTATATTTGAAAGGGTTTTGAGATCTATAGTAGTTATAATAGATAAGCTGACACATTCACAGCTGTTTAGTTTGGCATGTTCTCCCCCATCACGATCAGGCCAGCTGTAGCCTAGTGGTTAAGGTACTGGACCAGTGATTAGAGGGTCACTGCTTGCTGTTGTTGGGCCCTTGTTGGGCCCTTGAGCAAGGCCCTTAACCCTCACTTGCTCAGACTGTATATGGATAATGGCGTCTGCTAAATGCTGAAAATGTAAATGCTTCATTCTGGTCAGGGTTGCAGTGGGTCCTGGACAAACAAGGCGTAAGGCAGGAGAACGCCAGGGATAAAGCTGTAAAGCTGTAATTCAGATATTACAAAGCCAGTTTCATATGTGTGTCCATACTTTGAAGACATTTCGAGATCTATAATAGTTTGGCATGTTCTCCCTCTGGGTGTCATCTGAAGAGGTACTTTGCTTTGTGCTCAGTATTTCCATACATACACAATCTGATCATGTGGACATGCAGAGCTAATTACTGACTCTGGGTGTGTTCAAATTGATTAAGTGCTTCCAAGTTTGTTGCAATAGTTTAGGGAAGGCTGTTTTCTGTATAATACATGGTTCGACAAGTCTGGTGTAGAGGAACTCCAGTGTACTGCACAATGCTCTGACCACAATCACACTGACCACCTTTTGAGATGAATTGGAACTGGTCTCGTCGTCCAGCATTAGCGCCTGACCTCACAAATGCTCACAGACGCATCTCACAGGAGTTAAGGCTTCGAGATGCAAAAATATTTTATGCTCAGGTGTCCACATACTTTTGGCAATATAGCATCTTTCTACAGTACATGAGAAGGTGCATTAAATGACCTACAGGTGGAATATGTGCACCTTCTCTTGAAAACACAAACAAACTAAAGGTAGAAATGATTCTAACCTTGGTTATTGTTCTCTACTTACGTGATAATGTGGAACTAAAGTTAGCAGCTTTGCTAGCTAGCACAATTTCTGGGTGTTTTTTATGACTGGTTGACTGTTGGGTGAATTCTTACACTAAAAATATATAAAAACAGAAAGTATAAAATCAATAAGACTCATTAATTTAAAAGCCATTAGCAGCTCTGCTTCAGAAAGCACTGTGGAAGCTACGCTAGCCTGGTAAGTAGGCTAATGATTTGGATTTAACACAGGCCAGAGATGTTTACAAGTCACAAAATATGAGTCCGAGTCACGAGTCAATATAATCTACACAAAACACACACACACACACACACATATATTAGGGCTGTCACACGATTTTTAATCAAGATTAATCGCAATTAATCGCTAACTAATAACTAAGCACAATTTGAACAGTTATGCACATTTTTTATTGCAAGAACATGTTTACCAATAAAAACATTCATAAAATTATGATAAAATTATTAAATGTTAATTATTTTTAGAAAGCCAGACAGTGTCTATATTGAGTTGTTAACAGCTCCCATCTTTCAGACAGTTATTTAAAATGAGTCTGTTCACATTATCTGTGTTATAAAGTGAGTGAGGATCTTTACCTGTTTATAACTCTGCCACTGAAAACAGGCGCTCATAATATGAACCATTTCCAGATGCAACACCAGTGGTGTAACCAGGAGCTCAGGGGCCCCAGTGCAAAAAAATGTTGGGCCCCTTAAACAAATTTTATATACTGATAGCTGATTAAAAATGAATTAAAAGTCACTCAGAAGTTACACTTCAACTCCAAATTCCTGCCTCTGGTATTTTTAATGCACAGTTTTAGTTATTTTAACTTTACTTAACAAAAATATTGTAATATAATAATAAGGCAAGGCAAGTTTATTTGTATAGCACCTTTCATACACAGTGGCAATTCAAAGTGCTTTACATAAAGAAAAAAATTAATTAAAAGCATTAAAACATTCCTGAGATCTAGAACCTCAGAAAGACTTCTTGCAAACATTTAGTTACAATTAAGACAACATGAAATTCAAACGAGAGATAAAAAATTAAGAACATGAAAAATTAAAAGAAAATATTGTAAAATATAACCTACAATTTGGGAAATATGAAATGAAAACAAGAGAGATAAGCAATTAAAACATGAAAACTAAAAGAAAATATAGTAAAATATACCCTACAGTTTAGAATGTACACTACTCTATAAAAAGAATTATTAAGAGCATGAAAAACTAAAAGAAATATGGTAAAAAGGACCTGGCGAGTGCAGCCAATGGGGGACAGTGAGGTGAGTGGTTGAGTTCATGTCTTGGAGGAACCCGCCCCCATGGGCCCCTGTGCAACACGTATAACGGCATGTTGACCCACATCGTCAACTATGTTAAAGCGTCTACAGTCCACTTCAATCCATTTAACAGCAGTGTTTGTAACGTTCCGTGTACAGTCCATGCGCTTTACATCCAAATTCCTCCGAAATACAGTCAGACTGAGTCTGAGCTCATTTAGCCTGTAACGTGTACCCGTGCGCTCATACTCCTGACGAGACAAATACGTGCTCTGACCAAAGATGATATGAAAGCGTCAATTAATAACTGTAATTTTATCTAGTGATGATTTCTCACGCTTTTTGAAAATGATTATTTAAAATACCCGATATTTCACAATGTGTAGAAGCAGCAGCTCGAGTCATTTGTAACTCACGACGCAAACTGGAGACAGACCCGTGTTATCATACAGTATAAACACAGTGTTACTGTGTTAAAGCAGCACAAATTACCACACACACACACATTAACGTGGCACAAACACAGCCCATTTTTTTTAATCATGATTAAAATTTTAACGCATTAATTAACGCAATTAACGACAGCCCTAATATACACATATAGACTACTGTACTATATATATATACAGTGTATCACAAAAGTGAGTACACCCCTCACATTTCTGCAAATATTTAAGTATATCTTTTCATGGGACAACACTATAGACATGCAACTTGGATATAACTTAGAGTAGTCCGTGTACAGCTTGTATAGCAGTGTAGATTAAATGTCTTCTGAAAATAACTCAACACACAGCCATTAATGTATAAATAGCTGGCAACATAAGTGAGTACACCCCACAGTGAACATGTCCAAATTGTGCCCAAAGTGTCAATATTTTGTGTGACCACCATTATTATCCAGCACTGCCTTAACCCTCCTGGGCATGGAATTCACCAGAGCTGCACAGGTTGCTACTGGAATCCTCTTCCACTCCTCCATGATGACATCACGGAGCTGGTGGATGTTAGACACCTTGAACTCCTCCACCTTCCACTTGAGGATGCGCCACAGGTGCTCAATTGGGTTTAGTCCATCACCTTTACCTTCAGCTTCCTCAGCAAGGCAGTTGTCATCTTGGAGGTTGTGTTTGGGGTCGTTATCCTGTTGGAAAACTGCCATGAGGCCCAGTTTTCGAAGGGAGGGGATCATGCTCTGTTTCAGAATGTCACAGTACATGTTGGAATTCATGTTTCCCTCAATGAACCGCAGCTCCCCAGTGCCAGCAACACTCATGCAGCCCAAGACCATGATGCTACCACCACCATGCTTGACTGTAGGCAAGATACAGTTGTCTTGGTACTTCTCACCAGGGCGCCGCCACACATGCTGGACACCATCTGAGCCAAACAAGTTTATCTTGGTCTTTTCAGACCACAGGGCATTCCAGTAATCCATGTTCTTGGACTGCTTGTCTTCAGCAAACTGTTTGCGGGCTTTCTTGTGCGTCAGCTTCCTTCTGGGATGACGACCATGCAGACCGAGTTGATGCAGTGTGCGGCGTATGGTCTGAGCACTGACAGGCTGACCTCCCACGTCTTCAACCTCTGCAGCAATGCTGGCAGCACTCATGTGTCTATTTTTTAAAGCCAACCTCTGGATATGACGCCGAACACGTGGACTCAACTTCTTTGGTCGACCCTGGCGGAGCCTGTTCCGAGTGGAACCTGTCCTGGAAAACCGCTGTATGACCTTGGCCACCATGCTGTAGCTCAGTTTCAGGGTGTTAGCAATCTTCTTATAGCCCAGGCCATCTTTGTGGAGAGCAACAATTCTATTTCTCACATCCTCAGAGAGTTCTTTGCCATGAGGTGCCATGTTGAATATCCAGTGGCCAGTATGAGAGAATTGTACCCAAAACACCAAATTTAACAGCCCTGCTCCCCATTTACACCTGGGACCTTGACACATGACACCAGGGAGGGACAACGACACATTTGGGCACAATTTGGACATGTTCACTGTGGGGTGTACTCACTTATGTTGCCAGCTATTTAGACATTAATGGCTGTGTGTTGAGTTATTTTCAGAAGACAGTAAATCTACACTGCTATACAAGCTGTACACTGACTACTCTAAGTTATATCCAAGTTTCATGTCTATAGTGTTGTCCCATGAAAAGATATAATGAAATATTTGCAGAAATGTGAGGGGTGTACTCACTTTTGTGATACACTGTATATATATATATATATATATATATAAATATATATATACACACACAAACTATATATACTGTATATTATACCATACCAAATACTATTCAAGTGAACTATGTGCGACTTTTATCCAAAGCAACTTACAGTACTGTGACAGTATACAGTCTGAGCAATTGAGGGTTAAGGGTCTTGCTCAAGGGCCCAACATTGGCACCCTGGAAGTAGTGGGGCTTGAACCAGTGATTACAAGTCCAGTATCTTAACCGTTAGACTACCACTGCCCTAAACATTCATGACACAACACTCCACATAATATATACCAACTATAAAAGGTAGAATCTCAGTAGAACACTGACGGGTGTCCACACAAACACAACCGGGCAAGTTTGAGGGAATGAAGGTCAGACACACCGCCTGTCGCATGAAGGAGGGGGGGGGGGGTCGTCACATAGAGATTACACAATACCACTCTGTGTAGGAAAGGAACACTGGCAGGTGATGAGAAGTGGCCTTAGACTGGACTGGTCTGAGGGGCGTTGCGATCCGGTTTTAGCCGATTGTGGATTTACAGTTGGGAGTTGGATATGACTAGACTGGGAGATTAAAATTGCTAAATATGCTATATTACTGAACAACATTCTCAGTCGAGCTGTTAGTGAGTAGCTTCCACATTTTGGAACGTCAGCATGACTCCGAAAGTCCCTGATCTAGGTCTCAGAGTTGTATTTTCATTTCGAAAAAAGATGAGAAAATACATCCGGAGATCCGGCGAGAGGAACACAAAGACCCGCTCATGTCAGTGTGGGAAAGCAAACATGAGGAAAGCAATAGCAGCGCCCCGGACTAACCGAACCTGATTTGCCGAATGCGCCTGTGGTATTTTTAGCCTCAATTTCCTGCTTTTTGTTTGGTTCAGCTTCTCGGTGATCATATAACATCAAGCTGAACAACCGTCAGTATGTTTAAAAGCCTCCAGACCTGCTGATGGGTGCAGAACCAAAAACATACATCAACATTATCAGTGGTATATACAATCTATGGCCAAAAGTATATGGACACCTGATGGTGAGCTTGCAAGACGCTCCATTCCAGAAGATTGTGAGAGACAGAAGTGTGTCTGTGGGAATTTATGCCCATTTACTGAGGCCAGGCACTCATATTGGTAGAGAAATACATGTTTATATACACACACGATCACATGTCTGAGCAAAAGTAATCACACCCTCTTAAAAATACATGCTTACACACAATCACTAGTCTGAGCAGAGGTATTTACACCCCTCTAAATACATGCTTGCATACACACGATTACTTATCTGAGAAAAAGTATTTACACCCCCACCAAATACACGTTTACATACGCAATCATCTGTATGAGCAGAAGTATTTACGCCCCTCTAAATACATACTTACACACAAACAATCACCTATCTGAGCAGAAGTATTTACGCCCCTCTAAATACATACTTACACACACACAATCACCTATCTGAGTAAACACATTTACACCCACACCAAATACATGCTTACACACATACACACACAATCATCTGCCTTAGTAAAGGTATTCACACCGCCACCAAATACATGCACACACACACACACACACACACACACACACACACACACAAAATCATCTGCCTTAGTAAAGGTATTCACACTGCCACCAAATACATGCACACACACACACACACACACACACACACACACACACACACAAAATCATCTGCCTTAGTAAAGGTATTCACACTGCCACCAAATACATGCACACACACACACACACAATCATCTATCTGAGCAGAAGTATTTACACCCCTCTAAATACATTTAACATTTTTGCCATTTAGCAGACGCCTTTATCCGAAGCAACTTACAGTACTGTGACAGTATACAGTCTGAGCAATTGAGGGTTAAGGGCCTTACTCAAGGGCCCAACAGTGACCACCTGGCATTGGTGGGGCTTGAACCAGCGGCCTTCTGATTACTTGTCCAGTACCTTAACCACTAGGCTACAACTTCCCATACATGCTTGCACACACACAATCACCTGCCTTAGTCAAAGTATTCACTCTCCTTCACCAAATACATTCTTGCACACACACACAATCACCTGTCTAAGTAAAAGTATTTACACCCCCACCTAATACATGCTTGCTTTTTAGTATCTTTAAGGGTCTTGTAGTCTAGTAGAAACTGTCCACAAAAGCAACATTCAAAGCCATTAAATAATTGAATCATATCAAAGAGTAGATTTGGAGGAGCTTGTATGATGTTCTTGTATGACTCTCCAGATCTGAGTCAATAAAATAGAAATAGTTCAAGGGTCTGAATATTTTTTATAGCAATTAAGAGCTTAAATTCAGAGCACTTGAGATTTCATAGGATCAAATATTTACCCCTGAATGACTTATGTTGGACTTAACTCAATAAGGGCGGCTCTCGCTCCAGCTCTGTGGAAACTTCTGCCTCTGACTGTTCTGTGAGCCTCACCCCTGTGCCCTTGGTCCTCAAATACTCTTCGGTTCAAAGGGGGCTGAGATTTCTCTGACCCGACACTAACTCTCTCACGATCTAACGTCCGATTCCATTGTGTAAACGGGGTAGGATTTACATATTCTGTCTAAATGAGGGTTTACGATGAGATCTGTGTTTAGGAGAAGAGAAGCTGCTCTCTGAGGCTACACCAGGCTCTGGAAACAACAGATAACACAGAGGTGGAACCCCTGTCCACAAAACCCATGTTGCCATACAGCACTACCAGCTGTACTGGGACACTGGGAAGCTAGTGGGTGGAGCTTTTGGCTATCAGTCGGAAGATTGTGGGTTCAAATCCAGGCTCTGCTATGCACCCTGTGCTCTGACCCCAGCTCCATTGTACTCAACATGTGTATATCTATATATGACAAAGGCAGTTGTGTCCTACTGGACTAGTGATTAGAAGGTTGCTAACCCCACCACTACCAAGTTGTCAATGTTGGGCCCCTGAGCAAGGCCCTTAACCCTCAATAGCTTAAACAGTATACTGTCACAGTACTGCAAGTTGCTTTGGATAAAACCGTCTGCTAAATGCCGAAAACGTAAATGTAAATGATAAGTAAACGCATCCTTCTTTGTGATGGTTGGCTGAACAGATGGGTCAGCATTCTCCACTGCATTTTGTCTCATGTCGCCTGTATCAGACTAGCCCCTGATAATGCAATCCATTTTGCCCCTCATTACATGCCCAAAGTAATGTAACTTGCGGGACTTAATGTGATTCTGTAGCTCCTTTTCTGTTCTGGCCATCTCGTACACTTGCTCAGTGGTGATCATCTTCCTTCATAAGATTTCACGCAATTTTCTGATCTACATGTTCTCAAAAGCTTTCTTCAGTGTCCAGCCTTCTCATCCAATAGATATAGGTTCCACTTAGTCATTTATCCATCTGTTCATTCATTCATTCATAAGTAGAAATGCCTCCTCGTTAATCCCACTTTAATGGCTTCATAATTTCGTTTGCAGAGACCATGGGGAACTGTTCCTCTTACGACTCGGACGACGGCTTCTCCTACCACCCTGATGATATCTGCGAGCACTGCAACTGTCCCATCGCTCCGGGAAACCAGGTGTGTGTTATAATACTGATGTTTTTATCGTAATCGGCTGGTTCAAATGATTATTATTATTACTAATATTATTATTACTATTAGAATCAATATTATTATTACTGTTGGTGTTATGTTTGTTTTTATATTATTAATTATACATCTATTATTACTATTAGTTTTATTATCATTATTAATCATTTATATTATTATAGTTATTATGATTTTTGTTTTTATACTATTATTACTATTACTACTATAATTACTGCGGTAACTTGAAACTGGACGTCAGTCGGTTCTGGGAGTGGTGTTGAGTTTTAAAGACGTTGAGTTCCGAGGTATTTTTTCCCATAAGGATGTTTGGGGAACCTGTTAATGCGTCCATGGTCCCGTGGAGCTGCAGATATTTTAGTCTCATGTAAAATAATGAGGTTGTTTTTGACACTTAAACACTGAAAATAACACAAATATAATATAAACACTGAAATACAATAAAAGCTGCACTTTAGTTTTACGTCTTTATTGTTTCCTGATGCTTCTTAATCGTGGAGATGTTTGATCTTGGAATACTGTATTCCCTTCACTACCGGCGCATTCACATGAGAAGCAGCAAAACTGCTGTGCCGCTATTTCCTAGCTTCACGTGACTTATTGTAGTAAAACATTGAGTGAGGAATGTGATTAGTGGAGGAACTTATGAGCAGTAATAATGAAAAGAAGTTTAGTGCTCTGTCTCCTTCTTTTACTACATTAAACCACGTTAAGCTTTATTTTCAACCAGAAGCGTTTTAGACTCTGGGAGAAGCTGATTCTGATTCTCACCATTTCTCAGAAGCTCGAGCTGTAACACAAGTTTAAAAGTGAAACAGGGAGGAGAATCCAGATAAACACAGATACATGTGGAGCTGTAACCCTGGATCTGACGCTTATTCCACACTAATGCAGATTCCGAGC